>NC_048221.1:56736380-56825042 GCF_002007445.2 Ailuropoda melanoleuca | reverse complement strand
TTTTTTTTTTTTTTTTGAAGTTTAATGTTTTGTTCCTGCTTCCCGGTAGGGTGGAAGTTTGGGAGCAAGATTAGATAACCTACAGACAATTAAGCTACATTAACAAAAGCACCTGAGCAGAGCTGTGTGCATTTTCAACCCTAGAGACCATCCTGGCTGGCACGCAGAGTGATGTGAGGGCTTTGCCTGTCACCTCCAGTCCTGAGTCTCGCGAACTGCTCCATCCTCACTGCAGAAATATCAGTAGGGCTGGCCACACCCCCGATTGACACATGACACCTATCAGCCAATCAGGGCATCTCCTTCCTCCTGTCAGGTTAGGGGTTGGTGGAGAGGGCACTTCATGAGCCTGCCTAAATGTGAAGCCAACTCAGAGGAGTGTAGAGCCAAGAGATGAGAGACATAGGAGAGAGAGGTAGAGGTGAATGAGATGGAGATAGAGAGGAGAGGGAGAGGAGGTGAGGGCAGAGGAGAGGGGCAGGGAAGAGTGGCGAGAGAGAGATTAAATTCCTGGATCCAGCTATGCCTGAAGACTAATCTACTCTGGCCTTTGGTGACATTAGCCAACAAATTCTTCTTTTTCCCCGGTTTTGCTCAAATCCATCTGCCATTGCAATTTAGCATGCAAACCTGTGCTGTTTGATGCGATAGCCCCTGGTCACCTGCGGCTATAGTCTGAGCTGAGACGTGTTGTGAGTACAGTACACACTTGCTGTGAAATATCTCATTAAAATTGCTTACATGTAAAATATGTTATTAAATTTAATTTTATTTTGTCTTTTAACTTTTTAAAATATGGCCACTAGAGAATTTTAAATTGCATTTCTGGCTCATGTCATATTTCTATTGGACAGAGTGGGGTTAGACCAACTTTCTAGGGATAAAAGAATATGCTTTATTAGTGTGTGTGTGTGTGTGTGTGTGTGTGTGTGTGGTATTNGGGTTAGACCAACTTTCTAGGGATAAAAGAATATGCTTTATTAGTGTGTGTGTGTGTGTGTGTGTGTGTGTGTGGTATTGGTCTTAATGCCAAATGCTTCTTAAGAGTTCTCTAAGGAGAATGATTTCTGCTAACCAGAGGGGTTCTTGATTTTCTGAGTGTGTAACAGATGGCTTGAGTCTATATATACAGTCTATGCTAATGGCACCCCATGGAGTTGTGCAGTGCACAACCTGCACAACTGTACAAGGTGGCCCTGTGTGAGTGAAGCACAAGTGAATTTGGGGTGAGAACTGTGGAAGTAAGGAAGCACTCTACTTTTTGTTTTCTAAATGGCTTCAGTGAGCTGTAAGTCACATACTGTACGATTCACTCATTTGAATTCAGTGATTTTTAGTATATTCACCCATTGTATGGCCGTCACTGTAGTCAATTTTAGAACATTTTTATCAGCTCAGAGGAAACCTTACACCCCTTCATGTCTACCTCCCACTCCCTGTCTTGCCCTCCGGCTTCTGGCACTACTCATGTACTGTCTCCAGTGATGTCTATTCTAGACATTTCATAGAAGTGGACTCGTGCACTATGTGGCTTTTTGTGCCTGGCTACTTTCTCTCCACATTATGTTTCCAAGGTTCACCTGTCTTGTGGCGTGTGTCAGCCCCTCGTTCCTTTTCATGGCTGAATCATACTCCATCGCACAGACTGACCACAGACTATCCCGCTGACGGACACTTGGTTTGTTTCCACTTTTTGGTATTATGTGGAGTGCTGCTGTGGCCCTTTGTGTACCAGTTTTCGTGCAGACAGATGTCTTCATTTCTCTTGACTATATACCTAGGAGTATAGGGTCATGACTGCTGAGTCAGTGATAACTCCATATTTAACTATTTGAGGAACTGCCCGAAAGTTCTTTACTGTGGCTGCACCATTTTCCATCCCCACCAGCAAATCGTGAGGATTCCAATTCCTCCATCACCTTGCTCACACTTAGTGTTTTCTAGGCGGTTGTTTTTTCCTGCTGACCGTAGCCTCCCAATGAGGTGATCACTCCCTGGGGTTTGGATTTGCATTTCCCTGATGATGAGTGATGTCGAGCGTCTTCTCATGGGCTAATTATTGGTTCCTCATGTATCCGTTTTAGAGAAATGTCTGTTCAGGTCTTTTGCACATTTTGATGTGGGTTGTTCGGTTTTTGCTCTTGTTTTTAGTGGTTCTCCGTACATTCTGAGTATCAGTCAATACCTTATCAGATATGTGATTTGCAAATATTTTCTCCTGTTCTGTGGATTGCCTGTTAGTCTGTTGATAGTGGCCTTTGATGCATGAAAGTTTCTAATTTTCATGAGGCACAATTTGTCTTTTTGTTCTTTTGCTGCCCGTGCAATGACGCTAAAAATTCTCTTTTTTCTTCTGAAATTATCTTTATTTCATTCCACCCTCTTTCTTGAAAGGTGGTTTTGCCAAGTACATGATTCTGCTGAGTTATTGTCTCTCGGCACTTTGGAGATTTAATTCATTGTTTTACAGCCCCCGTCGTTACTTGTAGAGGGTTGACCATCAGTTCAGTGGTCTCTCCTTGAAGGGGGTGTTCTTTCTTTCTGGCTATTTTTAGGATCTGCTTTTCATCTTTGGTGTTCTGGCTTTTAGATCCAATGTCTTTCCTGATCCTTGCCTCAGTTACAGCAGAATGTTCCAGATAACGACGCTTCTGGTGAAGGCCTCATCTCAGCCTTTCTAGGGATGGAGCAAGGACTTCATTCCCCTTCTTTAACACCTTCCCCTGGAAATCCCTGGAGTGGTTCCTGCTTTGCACAACAAGCCAGCATGGGGAGAGGGCCCTCAGCCAGCCCCTGGCCACCACAGTGTGAACTGCATTTTTGCCCTTCGCCTGAGTCCCAGAAGCACTGACCCCAACACCTCTGATGAAGGTGTTGGGGATGGGGGTCATGCTTCCATGGGGTGAGGGGTCTGCATCCCACCCAGGTGTTTCCAGTTTACTCTTCCTTCGCCTGCTCTTGCTAACCTCCCATCCACTCATGGGGCATGGTGGGGGAGGTGAGAGGGCTTCCCTGTGGTCCCCCTTGCAGCACGGCCATCTGGCAGACCATAGTTCCTTCTGTGGGTGATCTGAAACAGGGTGGAGAACGCGGTCAAGTGGTGTTACTGCCCCCATCCCTGACCCAGCCTNGTGTGAACTGCATTTTTGCCCTTCGCCTGAGTCCCAGAAGCACTGACCCCAACACCTCTGATGAAGGTGTTGGGGATGGGGGTCATGCTTCCATGGGGTGAGGGGTCTGCATCCCACCCAGGTGTTTCCAGTTTACTCTTCCTTCGCCTGCTCTTGCTAACCTCCCATCCACTCATGGGGCATGGTGGGGGAGGTGAGAGGGCTTCCCTGTGGTTCCCCTTGCAGCACGGCCATCTGGCAGACCATAGTTCCTTCTGTGGGTGATCTGAAACAGGGTGGAGAACGTGGTCAAGTGGTGTTACTGCCCCTGTCCCTGACCCAGCCTGACAGTACCTTCCAAACCATCAGGGCTCCTTGCTGGCTTTCTGAAAATCTTGGGGCATTTCCAACAGTCCCGTGACTCTGGTCCACCTGTAGGAGCCCCTATTTCTGCTGCAGCTCGGGACCCTATAGCTGCGACCCTATAGCTGCGACAGGGGCCTCTGCCCAGACCTGCTGTGGCCACGAGCAGGTGAGAGGTCAGAATATTCCTCCCTTAACTGCCCACTAGTTGAGACTGTCCCTTTCTGCCTCCGTTCACCCAGATCCGTGGACAGCTGGGGGTCCTGCTCAGACACCAGGGCAAAGGGCACGAAGGTAGGTGAGCCTGGATTAGGTAGCCGCCACATAGCTGCAGAGCCACTTTGTTCCAGGGGCGTGTTCCCGGCAGGCCCCAGAAGGGCCCATTCAACCTCCCAGGTGGGGGTCCTTGAAGGCTGATAGGCAGTGCTCTTGACTTTTGAATTCCTGACAGTTAAAATACTTCCCATAGCAACTGACTCTCGAAATGCCTCCTACTGTGGGCTGGATTGGAGTCAGCAGAAGAAATTTCCCCAAGCTCTTGGCAGGTGGGGCTCAAAGATCTTTGGGATGGGCGCGGCATGAGGAACCGATGGTGTGTCACCTTAGGGGGGGTCCCCTGCTCACGACCCCTGAATTTCCAGAAACAACAGCATGGACTAGTAATGCTAAAGCTGGCTAGTCTGCATTCCCCACCCATGTTGTCGGGTACCCCTGCTCAGCGAGCCCTCCCAGCCACCTCACGCACAGGGCCCCTCCCCAAAGCTGTCTCTGTCTCTGCTCTGGTTCCTTTCTCTCCAATCCCTGTGTCACCACCATTTATATACTGTTCTCGCTGCCTTGTAAGGGCAGGCATTTTGTCGTCTCGGTCCCTGCTGTATCTTCTGCACCCGGAACAGTGCCTGGCACACAGTGGGGCCGCGGCGAACAGCTGTTGAACGCATGAGTGAGCTGGTCTTGGGCACGCACGGCCCCCACTGTCAGGGGACGCCCTCACCTGTCTTCAGCCAGGTGCTTCGGCACCACCTCTCCTGCAGGTGTGCACCACCTCTCCTGCAGGTGTGCACCACAGACGGCCTGAGGCGGGATGAGCTGTTCCCACAGTCTGTTCCTGGGGCCCTGCGGGACCCCATCGTTAGTTATGGTGGATAACTTCTCCCATCCTCACGCAGAATCTCTGTGCCTCGGGGAAATCCTGTGCTTCCCTACCCTGAGGCCATTCCTCTCCTGCCCCGTGACTGTGGCCCTCCCTGCTGACTTGAGCCCAGAGCTCTGGGTCCAAACTCCACCATGTCTGTGCAGAAGTCACCGTGGGCCCAGGGGCAGGGGCTCCAGAGCTGCCGAGGTAGACTGACAGCGACGCTGTCCCCATCTCAGCTCCCTGCCATCCCTGTGCCGCCCCTCCCATGAGGACGCGGTGTCCGCTTCCCTGCCCCATAAATCTGGCCTCCTGGCGACTCAGTCTGACCGTCAGGATGTGGCTGCTGGGGGTGTCCGTGTGTACTTTGAAAGCTGGGCCTCAAGACGCCTTTCGGGGTTTACTTTCTCTTGGATCTAGAGGAAAACCGTGGCCAGGCCGCCGGGGCACGAGAGACCATGTGGGAAGGAGGCCAGCTGCCCCCGCCAGGGCCCCCCCCCCCCGAGACCTGCCTGCAGCCGGCCGTCCCACACGGCTGACCTCTGGGCCCGTGGGCAGCCATCAACCTCGCGATTTTCAGCTCCGGAGTTTTGGAGTGGTTTCTTCAGCACGGGGTTACCAGATAAAATATAAGGTACCCAGTTACTTTTGAACTTCAGATAAACCACAGGACATTTTTTGTTGCTTATCTGAAATTCAGATGTTACGGGGTATCCCGTGTTTTTACTCACTACATCTAGCAATCCTGATTGGGCAGCAGTGTTACGGGCTGAATGGTCCCCCAAATTCACCTGTTAAAGTCCTAACACCTTGTACTTCAGAATGTTTGTAGATAGGATTTTAAAGAGGTCATTAAATTAAAATGAGGTCATATGGGCCGGACCTGGTGCAACCTGACTGGTGTCCTTATAAGGAGAAGAGACCAGGACAGGGGCACAGAAGGATGACCACGTGAGATCACAGGGAGAAGACCACCATCTGCAGGCCCAGGAAAGGGGCCAGCCCTCCGCCAACGCCTGATTGCAGACTTCCGCCTCCAGAGCGGAGAGGAAATAGGTGTCTGCTGTTCATGTTGCCCCGTCTGTGGTGCTGGTTACCTGCCCGGGCCGCCACGTGGGCAGGGACAGTGGCTGTGTCACGTGTGGGGGCAGGGGGCGCTCAGCATGCCTGTCCCCGACCGCCCCCGAGGACGAGCCCCCCCCCCCAACTCCGACAGCCGCGCTGGGCCTGCAAAGCCGAGGCGTCCCACTGCGCTCCGTCCTTACCAGCCTGCGGGGCCGTTGGCCGATTCCGCGCGTGTAGCATCAGGAGGCTGATTTCTGCTCATGTTTGGGAGACTATCCCCAGCATGTAGCTTGTGCTAAAAGCTTGCTTTCCCGGGGAGCACAGGGCCCTCTGTCAGGTGCGACCAGGACACCCGGATCAGGACAGCCCGACATTCCAAGCTGGGTCGTGGGCTGTGGAAGACAGCCGGCGTCTGAAGGCGCCCTCCCCCCTCTAGTGTTTCCGAGTCCCTGCCCCGAGCTGTCCTCCCGGGCCTGTGTGGTGGCCATTGTGGGTGGGTGGGGGGGGGCAGCTAGGGGTGCTCATTGCTCTCCTATCCCGGCTGCCTGGGACGTGCCGCGGGCTGGCCAGCTCCCCCTCCTCGTCTGCGGGGCTTCCGTGTCAGAGCTGGAAGGTTGAGGCTCCCTCTCCCAGCCGCCTTTAGCGCCAGGACTTGGCCCAGGCCACCTGCTGGCGGGTGGGGGCAGTGCAGGGCTGGTGCCCGCTGCTTCGGCCCTCCTGTGGGCTCCTTGCCATCCCGGCCTGTGGTGTAATGTGGGTCTTCCTGCCTGGCTCCCCTTCTCTCCTGCCTCTCCTGTTCTCCAGGCTTCCTGCACAGCCTGTGAGCTGGCGTGACTGTTGACTCAGGGAGTTTCTGTTGCTTGCAGTCAAGAGCTCTGATGGTGTCTGTCGAACGCTGGAGTCAAACTGACCAGACGCTTGGCTGGACGGGATGTCTCTCTCGACCACTTAGGATGCCTGTTCTCCGCCATGGGGTCCACCAAGGGCAGGAAGTGGGGGAGCATATTTGTATACTCCCAGGTAGAAAAATGATGCCCCCTCCTACTGCCCCATGCCCAGCAAAGCTGGCCCGGTGTACAGACTTGCCCCCCTTCCTATTTAAGGCATCCTAGCTCCTGGGCCTGCCTTTTCCTGCCCTTCCAGGCCCCTGATGACAATTGCTTGGTGGTGTGTTAACCAAACACATACAATGAAATTGATATCAGGGTTGTGGGGGTATTGAGTTCAATTATTTTCATTACACCTTGTTTATTAATATAAATATTTAAGGCTATGAATTTTCCTTTGAGGAACACTAGCTCCCATGTAGTGTTCTTAGTGCCCCTGGATATTCCAAATTTGGATTTTGATTTCATCTTTGATCCAAATGTTGCTTAGGAGAGAGCTTTAAAATTTCCAGGCAAAGGGCCTCAATATTGGTTATATCTAGTTTTATTACATTGGGAATAAAGACTTTTTCTGTACTTAGTTTTTCTTTGTGAAGATTTTATTTATTTATTTGAGAGAGAGCAAGCTAGAGAGAGAGAGAGAGCACAAGCAGGGGGAGGGGCAGAGGGAGAGGGAGAAGCAGATTCCCCGTTGAGCAAGGACCCCCGATGCGGGTCTCTATCCCAGGACCCTGAGATCATGACCTGAGCCAAAGGCAGACACTTAACCGACTGAGCCACTGAGGAGCCCCTCGCACTTAGTTTTGTTTTTTTTTTTTTTAAAGATTTTGTTTATTTATTTGACAGAGATAGAGACAGCCAGTGAGAGAGGGAACACAAGCAGGGGGAGTGGGAGAGGAAGAAGCAGGCTCATAGCGGAAGAGCCTGATGTGGGGCTCGATCCCACAATGCCGGGATCACGCCCTGAGCCGAAGGCAGACGCTTAACCGCTGTGCCACCCAGGCGCCCCACGCACTTAGTTTTTAACACCACAAAATGTGTATAGCTTAAAAATTCAGGCTGCGACACTCTCCAGCTCGAAACAGAAGTTTTGTCCCCTGTCCTGCCCAAGTCCACACCGCTGAGGTAACAGTTTCAACCCTTTTGATGCCTTTTCTGTCCTGCAGCGTCATCTGGCTCAATAGCAGAACTTTCTACGAATTCTGTGCATGAACATTAGACGTCACCCACCAAACTTCATCCTTATATGAGATCAGTCTGCACGTCCCCCTCCCTCCCCTCTTCACGGCGCACTTCGCGGGGATACCACAAGTTTGGGTTAGATCAATGTCCAGCGTTTATATTGCTCTGGTTGTGTGAATATTGTTCGTAGCGGAGTCACATTTTTTTCTTATGCAATTTCTTCCCTGGAATTGTCCCTTTTTTTTTTTTTTTTTGTTTAGTCATTATTATTATTATTCAAACATAGTAGTAACCCACCGATTTAATTTTTTTTTTGGTGACATGCCCCTGGAGCCTGGTTGGCTAGACCAGCTGTAGCTGTGGGGTCTCCCCTTCCTCATGGCCTGAAATCCCCCTCGCCTCAGTCCTGGGTCCATCTGTAGGACGGGGGTCCCCATATCTCCTTCCCTGGGGGGTGCCCACGTGTAGACTGAACGCGTTCTCTGGCAGGTTCCTTCCTACCTCTACATGGAGGAGACAAAATTGTCGAGACCTTATGTGTCCCCGAGTATTGTATTTTACGTTTCTACTTTAAAGTATGGATTTACACTTACACGTGACAATCACTCGGCTGGGTATTGAGTTCTAAGTAGGATTACGTTCCTCTACAGCTTTCAAGGCCATCCGATCCTTGTCTTCCAGCCTCCAGGCTTGCTGTGGAGTAGGTGGACGCCACGGGGTCCTGACCCTCTGCGTTGTGCAAGGAGACTTCACAGTGGAGCCAGCAAGCCTAGGGAAGAGGCTCTCTTTTAAAATAGGGCTGGGAGACCATGAGGAAGAAGACGGTTTACTCTTACTCGTATCCTCATTGAATAAACTATAAACGTTTGCCAGCCACAGACCCTCAGCCTGGGCTTAACTCCCTCCTCTCCATGACACCTGAAACCTTTGCATTCTTCACTTTAAAGGAGCTAATGCGATTTGACACGTTTCAACACTTCATTTGCATGTTAACCCAGTGGATCCCAGTTCACCTAGTTTCAATCCCTATTTTGCATAGAGGACCTGAGTGAGAGCTGCGCTCATGACCTTTGTCTTTATGACCCTGCCTCCTGTGTGTCTTCCTATGAACCCGAGTCAGGTTGCTGCTGTGTCTCCCAATTTATAATTCTACTTGCCCAAATAAATGCCTGTTTGTTCAAATTTGCAGGGAATTCTTTCTTGGCCAGCAGTGTGGGACCTGTTTTGGTCCTTGGGACGTGTTAATGGTCTCTTGCCTACAGTGTTGAGACTTTCATTCCTTGGGTCCTTCGTGAGGACTCTCAATGTGGGAATTGACGTTATTCCATTCCGGTATGTTCTCTTTTACTGTTTTCTTGGATCATTTTCTCTCCTTCACTTCCCTGAATTCCTATTATACAGACATTGGACATCCTGGATTAACTCTCTGATTTTATGATCTCTTCCCTTTTATCATTTCTCTTACTCTCTGGAAGATTCCCTCAACTTCATCTTCCAATCATCCTTTTGAATTTTTAAATTTATGTTCCCACGTGTTTAATTTCTAAGATCTACTTAGAAATTGTTCTCTGAGTTTTCTTTGTGAGGGCATCTGTGTTTCCTTTATGAATTTTCCCTTATCTCTCTGAAGATATTCGTTTTAATTTTTCTTTGAAGTTTTGCTCTGCTGCCTGCATCAGAGACCTTCTGAGACCCTCTGTTTTAGTCTCTGTTTTCCATGTTAGAGGCTTTCTCTGGGTGATCCTTGCCTGTCTGTTCATATCTAAAAGGAAGGCACTAAAAGCTGATTAAACACATAATGAATATTTATAAGAGGGGAGTTGGGAAATTACCCAAATGCTCATCAGCAGTACAACGGAATGACACGTGTTCTCCCAACGGCAGCAGGGAGACGAACAACCTATACACACGTTCGTATGGGCGACTCTCAAGAACGTGACTTTCAGTGGAAGCAGCCAGACATGAGGCAGCACACACGCATGATTTCATTTGCACAACGTGTAAAAACAGGCAGAGTGAGTCTCTGCTGCCGGAAGTCAGGGCAGCGGTTATCTCTGAAATGGGATGGAGGTTGGGGGACGGCGAGGGGGCCTCTGAGATGTCGATGTGCTCCGTTTCTTGAGCTCGTACTGGTCACACGTGCGCTCAGTTAGTGGAAACTTATCTAGCTGGTGGGTGCTTATGAGGGGTGTGTATCACCGTGCATGGAGTGTACTTTAACACGTTCAACAGCATAAACATGAAACTGTGTGTTGGGGGTGGGGCTTGTGGATGCGTGGTCTCCTGGTGGTGACCCCACAGGGCCAAGCTCCTCCTCTGGAGAGGAACCTTCCACTGTCCTCTTGGTGACCCCGTTCTGTACGGAGAAGGGGGCTGGGTCTCATGACCCCACGTACAGACTTACTCATGTTCCCTACTTTTTCAGTAAAGAGACTCACTTCTGCCCCCAGAAGGGCTGAGCTCCCTCACCCCAGTGAGCCCCTGCTTCACTTCCGCAGAGAGACAATCTCCTGTCTTCTTTGGATGGGGAAGAGACATTCCCCTAGCTGCACAGGTGGGGTGGGGAGCAATGGGATCCAAGTGGCCAGACCCCACCTCCAAGGTATCCAGTGTCCCCAATTCTGCACACTTTCTGGAACTCTGCAAATGAATTGGCTTGACTCTGCCTGGCTTCCCCAATTCTGGCATCCAAGCAATCTTTATTTCCCTGCATATTCTGTTTTGTCTTTCTGGGCCTCCTATTAGTAAGTGAGGGACCATCTGGACTAATTTACTAAGACTTATTTTTTCTCTCATATTTTCCATCTCCCTTTTCCTTTGTTCTGCTTTCTAGTATATTTCTTCAACTTTATTTTCCAATCCTTATGTAGGTTTTTTTTTTTTAAAAAAAACCCAGCTATTATATTTTTGTGTTTTTAATTAAACTTTTAATTTTGAGATAATTATATTCACATGCAATTGTAAAAAAGAATGGAGAGAGATCCTGTGTATAATCTACCCAGTTTCCCCCAGTGGTAACATCTTGCAAAACTAGAGCACAGATATCACAATCAGGATATTGACATTAATACAGTCACAATGCAGAACACTCCATCACAAGGATCCCTTGTACTATCCTTTTATAGCCACATCCACCTGTCCTTCCCCCCTCTTTATCCTTGATCACTGGCAATTACTAATCTGTTCTCTGTTTCTATATTTTTGTCTTTTCAAGAATGTATATAACATTGCATATGAATGTACATTCCATTCCATTCCATACTGTACATGGAATCATACAGTATGTAACCTTTTGTGACTGGCTTCTTTCCTCAGAATACTTCCCCAGAGACTCAACCAAGTTGTTGTCTGCGGCAATACTTTGTTTCTTTATTGCCAAGTAGGATTCCATGGTGTGGATGCACTATTACCTGTTGAAGGACATCTGAGTTGTCTCAGTTTTTGGCTGTAACAAATAAAGTTGCCATGATTATTCTATACTGATTGTTGCAAGAACAGAAATTTTGATTTCTCTCTGATGAATGCCCCAAAGTGCAATTGTTGGGTTGTGTGGTAGTTGCATGTTAAGTTTTATAAGAAACTGATAAAGTTTCCAGAGTGGCTATATCATTTTGCATTCCAACAAGTAATGCACGAGCAATATAATTTCCCTGCATCCTCACCAGCATTTGGTGTTAACACTATTTTGAATTTTAGCCATTTTAATAGGCGTATGGCATATTTTACTATGGTTTGAACTTGTGTTTCCTTAATGGCTAATGACATTGGATATCTTTTTATGCTCTCATTTTTCATCTGCATATCTTCCTTGGTGAACTGTCTGTTCGTGTCTTTTTCCTATTTTCTAATTGGATTCTATTTTTTTTCTCTGATAGGTTTTGAGAGTTCTTTATATATTCTAGATATTAGTCCTTTTTTGGGTATGTGATTTGAAAATATCTCTCCCAGACTGTATCTTGTCTTTTCGTCTTCTTAATATGGACTTTTGCAAGCAAAAGTTTTTACTTTGGATGAATTCTAACTTACCAAAATTTCCTTTTATGGATCATGCTTTTGGTGTCAAGTCTAAGAACTCATTGCAAAGTCCTAGATCCTGAAGATTTTCTCCTGCTTTTTCCTAAAAGTTTGATAGTTTTATATTTAAGCCCATGATCTACTTTGAGTTCATATTTACATGATGTGCGAGGTTGAGGTTTTTCTCAGCTATCATTTAAAAAGTTATTAGACTTTATTTTTAGACCAGTTTTAGATTTAGAGAAAAATTGAGTAGATTGCATAGGGAGTTGGCATATATTCTTCCTCTCCCTCACATAGTTCCTCCTATTATTAAACATCTTGCATTAGTGTGGTTACAATTAAAGAATCCATATTAATACATTATTATTAATTAACGTTGATAGTTCATGCTTAGTGTTGTACATTCTATGGGTTTTGGCAATGCATAATATCACGGATCCCCATTACAGTATCATACAAAATAGTTTCATTGACCTAAGAAGGTGCTGTGGCAATCATTGATCTTTTCACTGTCTCTATAGTGTTACTGTCTCTATAGTTTTACTGTCTCTATCGTTTTGCCTTTTCCAGAATGTCACGAAGTCAGGATCATATGGTGGGTAGCCTTTTCATACTGGCATCTTTCACTTAGCAATATGCATACAAGAGTCCTCCATTTATTTTTGTGACTTGACAGCTCATTTCTTTATCACCGGATAATATTTTATTGTACGGATGTACCACGTTTGTTTATCCATGCCCCTATTGACAGATATCATGGATGCTTCCAGTCTTTGGCGATTACCAATAAAGCTGCTATAAGCCTGGCAGTTTTTGCGTGGATATATGTTTTCAGCTCAACTGAGTAAACACCTAGGGGCATGATTGCTAGATCATATGGTAAGACTATGGCTAGCTTTAGTTAGTGCAAAACTGCCAGTCTTCCATAAAAAGTCTACCATTTTACATTCCCACTGGCAATGAATGAGAGTTTCTGTTACTCCACATCTTCACCAGCATTTGTATTGTTTTCTTTTTTTTTTTTTAAGATTTATTTATTTATTTGAGAGAGAGTGAGTGTAGGGTGAGGGGAGGGGCAAGAGGGAGAGAGAGTGTTAAACGGACTCTGCGCTGAGAGAGGAGCCTAATGTAGGGCTCAATGTCAGGATCCTGAGATCACTACCTGAGCCGAAACCAAAAGTTGGATGCTTAGATGACTGCACCACCCAGGCACACCTGTATTGTTTTGAAAACGAGGCTTCTCGTTTTATGGCTGCAGAATTTCTCTTGTCTCTATAAGAATATCAATTAGCATTTTTTTAAAGTTTCCATTTGTTTCCTACTTTATCTTTGGTTTCTTCAATTTCCTTTTCTTTTCTTTCTTTCTTCTTTCTTTCTTTCTTCTCTTTCTTTCTTTCTTTCTTTCTTTCTTCTTTCTTTCTTTCTTTTTTTTCTCCATCTTTCATGTTGGGGCTTTCTGTATACATCTGGTCATCCTTGGTTTTCCATTCATAATCAAGAGATAATTGGATGTTCTGTACTCAGGTGCTGGGCTTTTTGGTTGGTGAGCTTACTTTTTGGTTAACTGTAAGCAAGAGCAGCTATTTTATTGGAAGACTGCCAAATGTCTGGAGAAGAAAGCTCTGCTTTTCTACTGATGGGAAGAGGAAGTGAGTTGGGGGGACTGTCAACCATTAAGTATCCAGACTTTCAAGTATTCATTCTGTATGCAGCCTCTGGTCTTTCTTATCTCTTCCATTCAATACCCAACAGAGTAAGCCTGCAGTCTCATGTTTGAGGGTTGGCATCTTCCAGGGTGTTGGGGCATGGGTGGGGTAAGGGATTGGTTGTAACGAAGAAAGACTTTCAACCCATTCTTCTGTTGTTTTCTTGGCTCCTCGTCCCTTTCCTTGTTGGCGCTCTCTCAGGGTCTGTGCAGGGAACTGGGCTCATTTGCCATCTGTGTCTTTCTTAGCTTGGCCTTGAGGTTGAGACTTGTCCGACCTGTTAAGTCAGGTGTCCTTTTTCACATTTCTCAAAAAGTGAGAAAAATCTCTATCCACTGACATTCCCTCTTATGTTTCCTATGCCTTCGTGGTTTAAGTTTTTAAAACATTTCACATTCCTTTAGTATGATCGTGGATGAAAGCAGGAAGAAACTTGTGGTCAATGAGGCATCACCTTTACCAGAATCCATCAAGTATTTGATAAATAGAAGATTAGTAGATAGAGAAATATTTTAAACATTACAGAAGCATATAAAGTAAAAGGAAAAAAGTGACATTTTCTCACCATCTTCTGCCACTTTTCCATTTCCCAGATGTCCCCATTATTAACTGTTGGGCATGTATCCTTTCAGATATTGTCTATGCACACGAAAAATTATACCCCAGGATTGCACACCTGTGTGAACTTATTCTCCCACATAAAATGTGATCGTGCTACTTGGATAGACATGGAGTTGTGCCCCTCAGACTCTTCTGCTAGAAATAGCTCCCTGCCCCACTAGGAGGAGGAGTGTGGTGGGTGGCTGACAGTGAGGGGCTATGACCTCCATCGGGGCTTGCTTCAGGTTCTTTTTATTTTTTAGAGGGGGGAGAGGCCGAGGGAGAAGGACAGAGAGAATCTTAAGCAGGCTCCTTACATAGCACAGAGCCTGACGTGGGGCTTGATCTCACAACCCTGAGATCATGACCTGAGCCAAAATCAAGAGCTGGACACTTAACCAACTGAACCACCCAGGCGCCCTTGGATGTGCCTCCGATTCTAAGGAAAGATCATGGTCTTCCTGGGGCAGCCCTAGCCAGTAACCATCAAGACCTGCTTGTGCCCCATGTGGGGCTCCTCCAGTGGCCAGCTTGGCTCTGGAGCTCTCATTGAATGGCGAGACCATCAGGTCTGCATGGAGACTGAGGTCCCCTCCACTCAATCCTGCCTCCCCCCTTCCTTTTGCAGGCAGTGTCCCCAAAAGACCTTCGGTACCATCCTGTCACAGCATTTCTCCCTGCAGGATCCAACCAATGCTCTCAGTCTGAACCCTGTTTTTTTTCAGTTAGTGTTTACTAGGGATTCCTTTCTATGTCCATGCCCATAGATCTGCCCCCTCCTTTTTTCCTTTTTTAAAGATTTTATTTATTTATTTGAGAGTGAGCGAGCATGAGAGAGAACATGAGTGGCAGGAGGGGCAGAGGGAGAGGGAGAAGCAGGCTCCCCGCTGAGCAGGGAGCCCGATGTGGGACTCCATCCCAGGACCCTGGGATCATGACCTGAGCCGAAGACAGACGTTTAACTTACTGAGCCACCCAGGTGTCCCTGATCCATCCTTTTTGATAGCTGTATAGTGTTTTGGGGGAAGGATGTAGCATAATTATTTAACCGTTCTCTTTCTGACGGACCCTTAAAGTGCTCTAATTTTTCTTTACAAATCCTGTGATGTTTTAAGTATGTTTATTTCAGCACAACAGATTAGCCCCAAACAATGTATGCATTTGTTTATTTTCTCTTTACCACCCTTCACTCTGGAGTATGTGCCGAGCAAACCCCCAACAGACCATTTTCCTCGGAGAAGGGAAATGAGCAGGAGAGAGTGCTGAAGTGTCGGAGGTTCTTTGGCTCCTTGGCTTCCTCCCGCGTTCCTTCGGACGGGCTGTTTACACACCAAGGAACGACAAGATAAGGACATGCCATTCCTGCCCATTCATTAAGGCTGGCCCCCAAGGAAGCCTCTGGCAGACACTGCTCTCTTAGCTCTGTTTGCATTGCTGCACACTCCAGAGAATTTAAAAAATAGGAACTTTATTCTCCTCAAATGTCACTGTAGGATTTTGACAGGTCTTTCTTACGTTTTGATTCTTAAAAATATTTTCCTTTTCTCATTCTGGTCATGCCACACTCAAACAGATCATCCGGTCTCTCCTTCACCTCCCAGGAACCCGTGCTCTGAGCTCCCCTCTGTGGCTCTGCTTCTTTCTTCCTGACGTCCTGTGGGCGCTCCGCTTTCTCAACTTGCCCCCTCTGGGGTGGGTGGTTTTCTCATGGACTCTCCTCTGCCTCCCCAGCACACTCCCGAGGGGACGATGGACACTTTCTTTAGCCATCTGGCACCCTGCCCAGCCCCTCTCCACTCTTCGTTTAGTAGGCGTTGTGCAGAAGTTGGCAGAATGGGCGCACATCCCCAAAGGTCACCAACAGAGGCCTGTGGGCCATGTGAGATGCTCAAAGCATGTGGCTTGTGAAATAAACAAAAATCCCAGAGTGAGAAGCAAGAGGATAGAACTGGGGAGGTGACACACTTGAGGTCGGTGAGGGGGTGCAGGCAGGTACTCCCTACGTCCTGGTGTGCCGTGTCCCTAGTCCTGGCCTCCGTCCAGAGGATGGTGCGTTACAAGGACCAGAGTTGAAGACCATTAGGGATCCCACAGACAGAAGTTGTCTGGGGCCGAGGACACACACTTGCTCTGCCGGCAGCCAGGATGCCTGGCCAAGAGCTGCCACACGCCAACTAGCCACTTAGCAGCTTGCCAACCGACAGCTGTGGATTTTATCTGGAAGAGGACAAGAGGGTCCTGAATGCGTGTCACCAGTGAGTGACTAATTTAAGACCTCACAAAAATGAAATGACTCATGCATTTAATGTATCATGAAAATTCAGTGTTGCATAGAGTGTGTCATGAACACTCAGTGCCTCTTCGTCCTTTTGCCCCTTTTCAGCGTGTTCTCATGTCCTCTGACACATCTTACTGGTCTTACTTATCGGTACTTCACTCTTTTTTTTTTTTTTAATTTATTTAGGTAACAGAGAGATAGCCAGCGAGAGAGGGGAACACAGCAGGGGAGTGGGAGAGGAAGAAGCAGGCTCCCAGCGGAGGAGCCCGATGCGGGACTCGATCCCGGAACTCCGGGATCACTCCCCGAGCTGAAGGCAGACGCCCAACGACTGCGCTACCCAGGTGCCCCTCGGTACTTCACCCTTGAACGTCACCCTTCCCATGTGTGTCTTCTTCTGAAAGCAGAGTAAAATGCTCTCAAGCAGTATCGCAAGTGCACGTAACAGAATCTTCTTTCTTCTAAACTGTTTTACAAAATTGTGTAACTTCTTGCACACATCAGAGTGTGTATAAATTGTGCATACATGTACATTTGGGACAAAACCAACCCCGTGTACCCCATCTCAGGTGAAAAAAGGTCACGGATAGTCCCTAGAAGCCCCTGTGAGCCCCAACCCCCCAAAATTAACTTCCTGTCCTGTAATTTATGCTGAATATTTATTGGCTTTTATGGATAGCTTCATCCTGAAGCAATATATTGTTGGGTCTGTCCATTTTTGAATTTATATAAATGGAGTCGTGCTTTGTGCTTTTGCTGAGATTTGCCTCTCTTGCTTCACAACAGGTTTTTGAGATTAAGTGGTGCTGATGTGTACAGGAGCTCCTTTAGGGCCATCCATGGTTCCCATGGGGCCAGTCCTGGGAGAGGCACTGCTCATTGTTGCTGCTGCAGAGTGCTGTGTGGCACGAATGGACCACGACCCACGTGTCTACGGACACGTGGCTGCTTTCGCTCTGAGGCTATTTGAACAGGGCCACTGTAAAATCCCTGAACAGCCCCTGGTGCTTGTGGGTTTATTCCCAGGAAAGCAATGGCTGGTGGTCAATGTTGTGGGTTCGACTGTTCTGGACAATAGCAGCCTGTTTGCCCAAGGGACGGAGGTAATACACTTGCCCACCAGCCATGCATGCCCAATCCCATTCCTCCATTCCCACCAGCTCTTGGTTTTGTCCAACTTCTACTTTTGCCCATTTGATGGGTATGAAATGGATCTCACTGTAGTTTCTGCTCAAATTTCCAAGGTAACTAGTAAGATTTATTAGCCACTTAGATTCCCTTTGTGTGAAATGTCTATTCATGTCTTTTGCCCATTTTTATATTACACTGTTTTTTTATTGACTGCCAGGGTCCTTTAAATATTTTGGATATTAATCCTTTGCAGGTACATGTTACATACATAATCTATTAGTTTGTGAGCGATCATTTCCCCCTTTTTAAAAATTTATTTATTTATTTTTAGGGAGAGAGAGAGAGCAAGAGAGGGAGAGAGAGAGCACACGAGTGGGGGGAGGGAAAGAGGAAGAGGGAGAAAGAGAATCTCAAGCAGACTCCCTGCTGAGCAGGGAGCCCCACATGGGGCTTGATCCCACCACCAGAGATTGTGACCTGAGCTGAAATCAAGAGTTGACTGCTTAACTGGCTGAGCCACCCAGGCGCCCTGATTGTTTCACTTTTTTTTTTTTTTTAATTTTATTTATTTATTTGACAGAGATAGAGACAGCCAGAGAGAGAGGGAACACAAGCAGGGGGAGTGGGAGAGGGAAGCAGGCTCATAGCAGAAGAGCCTGATGTGGGGCTCGATCCCATAACGCCGGGATCACGCCCTGAGCCGAAGGCAGACGCTTAACCGCTGTGCCACCCAGGCGCCCCTGTTTCACTTTTTTTAATGGGATTTTGCTGAACAGAAATTCTTCCTTTTAATATAATTGACTTTGTTTTTACCTTTTTCTGTTCATTGAAAGGACCACTCTTAACCCCAAAGTCATGAAGACATTATCCCATACAGCCTCCCAGAAGTTTCACATTTAAGCCTTTGATTCCCCGGAAGTGGGTTTTGTGTAGGGTGTGAGGCCTGATCTAACTTCATTTGTGGTTTTCTTGTGGATCACCAACGGTCACATTCTGGTTTTTGACTGGTTCTCCTTTCCCACTGATTGCAAGGTCACCTTGGTTATCAATCAAGTTTCCATGGACATGTAGATCTGTTTCATGGCTCTATTCTATTCTCTGGGAACGACTTTCCTCCTACACCCGGTGTCTCTTTGGCAGGATCCCCTGTGGGGTTGCCAAGAGAGGGGGTGCCTCCTCTCTCACTGTCAGATGCAGATAGGAGTGTCCAGGCTCCCCTTGGCCCCAGTGCAGCCTGGGCTGAGGAGGAGGCCATGCTGAGGGTCTGGACTTTAACCAGAGGGCCTGGGGAAGCCACAGACAAATTTTCACCTGGGAATGTGGCAGGGCGGGTGTCATGTGAGTCTCGAGAGTTCGCGGGACTGTTTCGTGGCCACAGCTTGGAGAGGGCCGGTGTGGCAACAGGGACCAGTTGGGAGCTGCTTCACAAGCTGGATGTGGCCTAGGCCAGCAGGCTGGCTCCTCTTCAAGTGTTTTTTTCTCTCCCTAAGGGGTTTCCTGGGGCTCCTTCTGCAGACGCCCTTGCTGCACTGCATTGTGGGCACATCTGCCTCTCCAGCCGGCCTCTGGCCCCTTCAGGCAGGGCACAGGTTGTACCACAGGGCCTTTGCACTTGCTGCTCCCTCTGCCTGTGACACTCTCCCAGATGCTTATACTGCTCCCTCACCTCCTTCCGGTCTTTACTCAAAGATCTCTCCTTCAGTGACAGCTTCCCTGACCGCTCTTTAGAATTACTGTCCCCTGCCCCCCTGAGAACCCCCTCTTCTCCTTCCCATCTTTACTCAACATTCACTGCATGTTCACCATGTTAATTTTGATCACTGACTTCACCTCCCCAAAGGTAATTGGACTCTGATGCCTGACACATGTGAACGCTCAGTAGGTATCCATGGATGAGTGAGAGAGAAGGGTCACTTGGCCCCGGGACCCAGCACAGGGGCAGGCACAAAGCAGGTCCTGAGCAAGTGCTGAGTGGAAGAATATTCAGGGGAGCACCAAGCCACTCTCCTGATGCAGTCAGGGAAACCCTCCCAGAGCTCCCCGTGACAGAGCCATAGTGTTTTAGGTCTCCAGTGGTGTTGCTTGCCCTTGAGCCAAGCGTCTTGGCTGCCCCGCACCCTTTCAGGGGTGAGAGCTCAGATGTGATCTCAGCTTGACTGATGAGAACCCAACACTCGGAGGGGGCGATGTGGCTTTCCCAGGTCACACGGCTGGTGCGGGCACCAACCAGGCTCCTCCACACCCAGCCTGGCCTGGCTGGGGGGCGACCCATGTGCAGGCCTGGGCCAAGTACCCACTGACCCACATTCCCTCATCCCTCACGAAGCAACTGCCACATTCCGTGACTATCTCTTTCTGAAGAGTTGTTGCTTGGCAATAGTTGCTAGGCGAAATTCATAATTCATGAAGAGTTCAGGGCTCTTGAGTGGAAACCCTCAGGAATGCTGAAGCGTCTGCAAGCCGGGGTGGGCAGAAGTCTGACACGGCCTGAAGATTCCTGTCCCTGGGGTGCACGCCCTGGATAAACTCCTGCCTTTGAGATGGACAGGAGCTGCGAGTAAGATGGGAGAGCCACCCCTTGATTAGGTGCCCTCTACGGCAAAGGGGGCAGGGAGGAGTCACTCCTGCCATCACAAGGCATTCTCGTAGACTGGGTTACGGAAGCCCAGAGACAGGTGCTCCTGCTGACTGTGGGGGCAACAGCTGCCATGCTGCCGCGGGGCTGCCTGGTTAGGACCTGAGGGTGGCCTCCAGAATCGGAGAGGGGTCCCCCATGGACAGCCAGCAAGAAAATGGGGACCTCAATCCTGTGACTTCAAGGAACGGAATCCTGCCAACAATTGGGGAGCTCATTGGAGAACCTGACCTCCAATGAGAGGAGATTGCTGCCCTGGCTGACACCTTGATTTCAACCTGGGAAACCATGAGCAGAGGACCAGCTAGCCTGTGCCCAGACGCCTGACCCGCAGAAGCTGTGAGATAGCAGAAGGGTGTTGTCTTAAGTCATTACATTTCTGGTAATTTATCATGTGGCATAGAAAACTCACACATAGGCTTTGCGGAGAGGGGATGGGGAATCAGCTTTTAAGAATAGCCGTGGGGCTGCAATTGGCTGCTGGCACCGAGAGGAGGAAGGAAGGGAGCCAGACTGGGGCACTGATGCTGTGCCCAGTGTCTCACAAACGAGCCTCCAGGAGGTTCCTGCAAGGTGGGGATCCCGATCCCCATTTGCAGATGAGGAAATGAGGCTCGGACGGGCTACTGTTTGCCCGAGGTCACACAGCCAGGAGGAGCGAGGCCTGTCCAGGGGGCTGTCTGTGGGTGAAGTGTTCACAGTGGGTGGGCAAGGTGATGGGACCCACACAGAGGGCTGTTGGAAGGCTGGCAAAATCCAGACCATTCCAGTTTTCTCAGTGGGTGCTCCCAGATTTTCATGTCAGGTAAAGGATTAGGGAAGAAGATGTCCAGCTCTTCTGTTGGTCTGTGTGGTGTTTAGGGGATCCCACTGGGCTCTGGCTTTCTAGGCATAGGCTTTTCTTGGCAGGGTAGGCCCTGGGCAGGGCAGTGTGGGGGTCATCTGATGGCATCTAGTCCTTCCTCTGAAGATTTCCATTTGAGGACTCCCCTTCGCTATTTGCGTATAGTTGGATAGGGCCCTCAATCAATGTCTCACCAGCGCAGATTTGTCACCAAGTTGGCTAATCAGATCCTCTGGAAGTGGAATCTTCAAAGGGTCACAAGTACTAAGTAGGAACATTTGTGCTCCACTCTTGTGGTTTCCACAGGGAGGTCCTTCTCTAGGGGTGCACTTGGGCCTTCCTGCCCCACCCCTTCTTCCCCACCCTGGGAGGACTCAAGGACCCTGGTGGGTGGGTGTGGGCTGACGGACCCGGTTTTGGGTAGGGTAGAACTAACTGCTTCCCGGCTGCCCTGGTGGGCCACCTGCCTTTGCGTCCCCCTGCTGTCCCAGGTGGTCAGGTCCACTTTGCTGGCCATGGCTGCCTCAAGGTTGAGACTGGGAAGGAGGGCTTGAGACCAAGAATGTTCAACAGCGTGTTCTCCATCCCAGCTTTTGTCTGTCTCAAGCTGACATTCCCACCACTGCCCTGCAGCCCCCCCTCAGGTGGGGAAAGAGGACCTTGTTCATAGGACCCTCAGCCTCGGGGTGGCCCGGAGGGTTGGAGTGGATTCATGCTGACACCTTCACCCTGAATTGTCCCACTTACAGACCCCCAGAGCTGACCTGAGCCTGGTCCTTCCTAAGGTCTGTACTTCCTGCTTTCCTTTGGTTCTGTGAACCCTCCATTATCCTTCTGTAAGTTACCATTTCCCTCCAAATTTGCAACCAAGGAACCTTGCCAGGATAGACAGTGTCTTCACTCCGGATCATTGGACACCCCCCCCCGCCCCCAGCAGGATGGAGTGGCGTCTGTCTGTCCTGCTGAGGGAAGCAGACTGGGAGCCAGGACCCCTGAGTTCATTCCTGATAGACTGCTGTCTCCAAGTGCGATCTCGGACGCGTCTGGTCCCTCTGGCGGGACTGCAGTGGCTGGGAGGATGTCCTGCACCAGCCCTGCGGACCCGCCCACTCACAGCTCCCTTAGAAGGACAGCGAGCTTGATGCTGGATAACTGAATGGCCCTTGCTGCGTGCCACAGTGCTCCGACTCGCGTCTGTCACCGTCCTGGTTTCCAAAAGAGGAAGCTGAGGGACAGGGCAGTTAAACAACTTGCCTGACACCCAGGGAACGGTGGAGCCAAGATCCCGACCCAGCAGCCGGGCTGCCCAGACGTCCACCTGTGCACTGTGGTGGGCCTCTGCCCCTGTCTGTGCTCCTTACTCTCGCGGCCCCGTGTCCCTGTCCCCTCCCTCTCCACCCACAGCCTTGGCCCTGGGGCCCACTCGGAGGTGCATTTCACACCCCGGCTCTGCCACAGATGGGCTCTGATTCGTCCATTCACTATGGAGCCCCTCCCTGGCCCCTGCTCACCTTACAGCCTGCCTGGGTGCCTGTCCTTTGCCCAAACATTGTGGCTCAAAGAGAGGGGCCGAGTGATCAGGGAAGGTGGCCACTTGGGAGGAAGGCACACACATGAGGAATGAGGAAGGAACGTGGCTGTTTTGCTCAGAGAAGAGCTGTGGGTGTCCTAGACGCTCCGAGCTTCAAGATGCCTCTCCTGGGCGTGATCACGGGAATTGATAGAAGAAATGAGCTTACTTTTCAAACGTCCCATTGTTTTCCAGGGGGCAAAGTGCTTTTATTCCCAAACCACAGGGTGGTTTATAAACTGTGAAGTACTTTGTAAACTGTGAAGAGTTGTATTCAGTCGATGTCGCCAGTGGTGACAATCCGCCAGCAGTTTCCTTCTTTCTTTGCCAACGGAAGAACCTCAGTGTCATTTGGGTGAATATGTGGCTGATTCAGGGGCAGAGTGGCAGGTGGCAGAAGCCAGTCTTGACCAGCCTGGGAGTGGGTGCAGACCCCATTTCTGGAGCTGGGTTGGGGGTAGGGTTTGGCTATTGGGTTTCCTGGTGCCGCGACAGGGTGGGTGGGAGCCCACTTTGACGAAGTTTTCTCCTTGCTTTTCTGAGGGGGTTTTACTCACACCTGTCAGTCAGGACCTGTTAGACTGAGTTAGATTTTCAGTCACTTCTACTTAAAAATTGCAATCAGTTCAAGAGACGGCTGGGCACCCCCTGTCCCCCAGAGCCTCATGTCCTAGGTGAGCTGGGGTTGCCCACGAAGGGCCTTGACACGTTTGAGCTTTTCAGCAGAGGTTCTTTGAAAACTGTTTCGGATGACCTTGATTCTAGACATTTTCTTTGATATGCTACTAAAAAACAAAATTTTAATTACAAAATAATAAATGTATACATATTCTTGAATATTTAAACAATAAAGATGTATATAGAACCCAACATAAAAATGCACCCTTCTCAACATGACTCTAGATAACCAGCGATCATGGCTCAGTGTAGCTCTCTCCTGTCTTCTCGATGCATGGGTGTACATGCCTGAGTATGTGCGCACATTTTTTTTTACACATAACGGACCACACAAATATTATCACGCCGTTTGCTTTAGCAATGTATCTCAGGCATTCCCCTGCATTAGAGCAAGTGGACTCGTTCCTCGTGGCTACATTGTCCTCTCCTGGAAGTTGTTTTTAGCAATGGTATCTAGGCCCTTGCCCTTTTCTATTTTATTGTTTCGAATAGATTGAAACTGAAGCCCAGGATGTTCCATTTTGAGAAAATCTCGCTCTGACTTTTTGGTGGAAGATCCACCCAGAGGACAGGGTGTGGGCAGAGGCTGGACCAGTGTCCCCCGTGGGCTCAGGCCCCTACCCACAGAGGTGTCAGGAGCTCAGCACACCAGGCTCTCCACTCTACGGCCACGTGTGACCTGCAGGACGAAGGGCTGGCAAGCTTGGGCTTGAGGGCGGCGGCTCCTGTGGGCAGTCGGGGTGATGCAGGAAGGCTTTCCCTCTTGGAAAAGCATTGGACCTCTCCCTAGAGAGAGGGCTCATGGGCCTCGCATCACACAGAGGATCCTGCAGCCAGACCTGGGTGAGGTGAAGAGGCCGCTCCCCCACAGCACTGGCTCCTCCCACCGCCGCAGACCCTGTTACCTGCACTTCCTGTCTGCACTATAGTGTGTCGGAGAGGGGGGCGTGCAAATTAAGGGAAGTCAGCAGGGCGGCTGGTGGAGATTGCAGAAAAGAAGTAAGCATACCAGTGAAAGAATGGAGATCGCTATCACTGATGACATAAGCTTTTGAAACAAAAGACTTCAAAGACTAGAACTTTAGAATGTAAAAAATAATAAAATAAAAGCGATGAAAATGAGATTTAGGACAAAGAGATGAGAGGCAAGAAACCAAGGAGAAGCCAAGCAGAGGCTGGGGCACAAAGGAGCAAAGATGCAGAACAAGGAGAAAGTTAACATCCACGAAATAGTGTTTGAAGTAGATGGAACCTTAGATTGGAAATGAGAAGTCTGGGCGAAGTCGTTCTGAGGGAAAAGGAATATGAGACCTGCAGAGAAAAAGCATCCCTTGAAACTCTTCCCTCCCCTCCAAATAATGCAAAAGCAACCCCATCTTCCAAGCAAATATGCCAGGAAGAAGAGATGGAAAACGGTCCGCTCAAGTAAGAAGGCAGGAGAAGTGAGTTCGAACGCCGTACATCAGTGTAGTGACATAAAGGTAACGAGGTAAAATCCCACATTCTTCCTTCCGAAGCCCACACCCACAAAGGGGGAAACCTCTGGAAACAGTCAAAGCCCGCGACTCTTTCCCATCTGCTGCGTGGGCCCCAGCGTGGTGTCTGGTCTGGACGGGCCGGGTTTCAGCCCTGGCAGGACAGCCCTGTGAATGCTGGTGAGGGGCGTGCGCACCCTGACGCGTTGTCATCCCTGTGACCCCCCGTCCCTTCCCTCGAGTGTGGACCCCGCGGACTGCCCTGAACCATGGCTGTCCCTCTTCTGTGACAGGCAGACGGGCTGGGAAGGCGGTGCAGGAGGCAGGAGCTCTCAGGGCCGAGCCCACCACAGAGAGGCTTGCGGGTGGGGCCGTGGTGACCCGCGGGGGCCGCGACTGTGCTGGCGGGGGCCGCGATTGGAGCGTGCTGGGGCTCTGCTCCGCAGAGGGGTCCTCAGAGCCATTCCGACGCTCCGCTCAGCCCTGCTGCGGGGTCCCCTTGGCCCAGAGCGACTGCCACTTGCCCAGCGCCCAGAGGCCGCCAATCACTGAGGACGGTCCCTGCCCCATGAGGAGGCCAGATGTCCCCTGAGACGCGGCTTGGCTCCTGCCCTCCTGAAGCGGCCCTGGGTTGACCTTTGCTGACCCAAAAGACCCCGCAAATGGTTTCCTCAAAGACAAGAATGGCCTTTCCCAGAGAAGTGTTCTGCTCCCGCCCCGTGAAGGAAGGGCCTGCTGTCTGGCTCGCAGTCGGCGGGGAGGAGCCGGAGGGGCCTGCCTGCCTTCGACGCGGCCTGCTTCGGCCTTTGATTCTACTCACAGGTTCGGTGGGGTAGGATCTGGAAGGGGCCCAGCAGGCAATGGCTTGTGGGAGCCCCAGACCCCATTTGGGGGGACCGGGGCTGGGGTGGCCCAAGGGGGTGGCTCAGTGGGTCGCCAGCAGGAGGGCTGAGGCGGGAGGGCCTGAGAGGCAGCCAGGAGCAGAAGGCTGATGGATGGCCGGAGCGTTCTGAGCGGCACAGTGACCTAACACTAGGAAGAGGGTGACCCAGGTGATGTCAGAGCCCCACCCTGTCAGCTCGGCCCTTGTCTCTCAAAGGCCACCGGTGCCTGTCCAGTTCTCCCCCTCAGCAGGCTGGCAGGGGCAGGAGATGGCCTCTATGTGTGTCCACACATCTCCAGTGTCCCCAGCAGGACCGAGCCCAGCTGCCCACAGTGGGCATGTCCTTGGTCATGCCCCCTTCTTCACAAGCCTCCCCCTCCCATTCTTAGTTCTCCACTGCCCTTCTGAGGCATCCTGGCTCAGCCCTCATGCAAACAACTCGTCAATCCTTGTCTAATCTTCGGGAAGCCAGACAGAGACAGCAGGTCTGAGTAAATGAGAGGAGGTGGGTGCCTGCCCTTGAGGTGGCCCGCCTGTAGCCAAGGGAAGTGTCCGGCCCTTTCGGGCCTGTGCTGGGGCCCCTGGGTGTTTGAGAGCGGAGGGACCTGGAGTGGCCCACCCAGGGCCTCACACCAAGCCAAGAGGGTGGTAGGAAAGGGTGAACACAAAGAGAAGACACGCAGACGTGCAGAGGAAGGGCGGCTACACGTCCTGAGCGTGCCCGCTTGGCCAGCAGCTGAAGGTGTGTGTTTGGGCCTGTCCCAGACAGATGCGTGGGAGCTCAGCCAGGCCCACACCATTGGAAAGGGTCAGGGACCAACTCCTTTGGCCTCCTGGGACACGGGTAACCAAGCCCTGGCCCCTCTGACTGCCCACCGCCCACCGTGTGGGCCAGCGCACAGGGCAGGGGGAAGAGGCCTTGCCCCTGAACCCCACTGGGTAAAGGCCAGTGGACTGGGTGTGAGTGGTGGGGCTTGTTGGTCTGCTTTGGCTGATGCAGCTCCCGCCCCCAGCCCTGCCTCTGGGCCCAGACCTAGCATGGAAGCCTCCTGGGAGCTTCCCTCTCTGATATGCCTCCTTCTCCTCCCCGGCCTCCTCCTGCAAAATGCATGGAGTTTGAAAATTTCATCAAAGCGGCTTGCTTCCTCGGTTCTCCAGTGGGGGGGGCGGTGCTGGGAGCCCCGCGGGCTGCCGCCGGGGGTGCTGCTCCGTCAGCGCTGGACACACGGCTCTGAGTTGTCCCAGGCCTTGGGATGAGGGGCTGCCCAGGCAGGGGGAGCCGGGGTGCCCCTGGAGTGAGTGCACAGAGGGGACCAGGAGGTGCTGACCCCCCCAGGAGGGGTGGTGTGGGGCCAGGCAGAAATGGAGATACAGCGGGCAGGGGTTTTTCCCAGCGTCCCAGTGACCACGATTCCCACCTTGCTCGACCAGCTCACACTCACTCGCTCATTCTCTGCAGCTTTCATCATCGTGTTATTTTTTAAAAAACAGATCATACACTGATGTGGCTGAAAAAGAAGGATGGACACGTTGGGTTGCTCCTGTCCCTTTGCTGTCATAGCAGTGCAGTGTGGGTCCCTGGCTCAGACGACGCGGTGTGCGTGGGCAGGTACGCTGGTCGGGTAAAATCCAGCAGTGGGATGGCTGGGTCATGGGGCAGAAGCACGGGCCATTCTGACGGCGCTGGCACGCTCCCCTCGGCAGGGGGTGCTCCGGTGGGCTCTCCCGGCAGCTCGGCTCCGTAGGTAGTGTTTTCCTTCCTGTGTAGTCGCCAACAGAGCGTGTTGCAAACAGTTGGCGACTTGCCAATCCGATAGGGAAAAGACACTTGAAACAATATAAACAGACAACTACGGGATGAGTCGTCCCGTGACCAGAGCACATGGTGGTTTGAATCATGTGTGCATGGATGCGTGGTACTATGAACGTACCCATGCACGAGCACGTTGGGGTGTGTGTGCCCACGTGTGTGTGTGGCCCATTCAAAGCATCCCCACCTCTGGATCTTTGGGGCAGTCATGGGGGAGAAGGGGGCCCCAGTGCCTTCTGGAGGGAGGGAAGACTTGAAGTTAGGGTGCCTTGGCTGGGGGTGGGTCTGCATGCCGAGGGGCCAGCTCCAGAGCAGGCGGTGAGGAAAGGATGCCTGTAAGTCGAGAGCAGGGGCAGGGACATGGGCAGCCTTAAGGCTGGGCCGTGGGGCTGGCCTGGCTCTGGCAGAGGGCATGCCGAGCTGGGGCGCTTCTAAACATGTGCCGCCTTGGAGGCCAAAGGCAGTCCCCCCAAGCTGTGCAGAGAGCTGGGCTAGCCAGGGGGGTGTGCCAGTGCGCGGCAGCTGTGGGGCCTGCCGCCTCTGATCGCAGCGGTCTCAACAATAGCATGTCCTATTTCCGCAAAGTTCAGCAAGCTGAGCTGGCTGGGTGGGGCTGGCATGGACTGGGGTGGGCTGGCCTGAGCTGGGGTGGGCTAGCCTGGGCTGAACTTGCTCAAGCACCAGTGGTCAGTTGCTGGTGTAGGATGGCCTCCACTAGGTGACTAAGCCCTGTTCCACAGGGCCTCCAGTTCTCTGGCGGGCTGGCCCAGGCTGCTTCTCAGATAGAGATAATTTCTGAGAGACAGAAGGCTTGGGCTTGACACCCGCACAACGTCGTGCCCAAAACATGCTACTGGCCAGAGCAAGTCATAGGCCAGGCCAGATTCACAGGGTGGGCACCTGGATCCCACCCCTTGCCAGAGTCCCTGCACGTCACACTGCCCAGGGTGTGGGCATGGGGTGAGGGGTAGGGGGCCTGTGGCTGGCTGTGCGATCCATGTCCCACAGCAGGACAGGAGTGCATGGCCATGTGTGCAGAGCTGACCACCGGCACTTAGCGCACAGCCCCTAACCTGGGGCTAGGGCACAGTGATGGGTGGGCAGTCTGGGAGGGGAGTGGAGGACACCACTGTAGACCCAGCGGTGGGAGGGCTGTGGGCTCTGATGGAGAAGGTGGGAGAAGGGTTCCGTAGGACAAGGTGGGGCTGGAGTCTGAAGAGTGTGTAGGAGCTCACCTGCAGGCAGCGGGGGCCAAGCGGGGTCCTCCTGACTCCTGGGCCTCCTCTGTGGGCCTGGAGGTAGAAGGCGGAGCTAGCCCAGCCCAGAGTTGAGGTAGGAAGGAGCCGGCGCTCATGCAACAGGCACTGTTGCCCGCTGTCAGGCACGGGCTGCCCCTGCCCATGCAGCCCGAGGATTAAACAGACTTTGTTGGGATTACCACTGCCTGTCAAGTTCAAGTGCATTTTTAAGAGCTTAATTTTGCGGCCCTAGGTTTCGAATAAAATCATCAAGTCCAGTCGATTAAACTCATTAAGGCGGGTGGACTGGCTGGTGTTCGTGCTGCCATCAGATTCGGAGAATTAATTAGGGGCCTGTTATCCTTGTCGGGATTAGCAGAGCCAGCCTAGAGGCCTGGGGTTTCTGCTAAAAGACAGGCCCATAATCTCTTTAGTGGGGCCTGGGAGACAGATCTGGGTGGCTTCTGTGGAATGGGAGGCACCACGCTGGGCGACTTTGATCCTACTGTGTGCAGACCTGAGCCCTGGTGGCTGGGGGGTGGCAGGCTCCAGGGCGCAGGCCAGCTTGTGGTGGCAAGGGTTGGCTGGCCAGGAGGCCACTTTGGGTCACATGGCCCCACAGGCCATCCCAACTTCCTCCATAGTCCCATGATAACTACGGAGGGGGATGGGCCTATGTAGATGTTGTCTCTTTCCTCCTTTGCCTTTCAAAAGTGCCCCCACCCCAAGTGATGGGGTAGCAAGCTCTCATCTCCTTGTCAACCAGACCACGTGACCAAAGCTGGCCACCAAGAGCATCTTAATTCCTTGGAGGGGTGTTGGTTGGTCTCCGAGTGGACATAGGAGCCATGAGCACCAGCCAAAGCCATCTGGGGGGCCCAGGCCCTGCAGACCCTGCCTGAAAGGCCAGCCATCCCTGAGGACGATGGAGACAGAGAGAAGGATGAGTTTCTATTGACATTGGGCAAGCGTCTGGATCTAGCCACACCTGAAGCTTCTCTTTGGACTTTTCCGTTGTGTAAGCAGGTCCAATCCTTTTCTGCTTAGGCCCTGTGGAACCAGGTCTCTGCCCACTGCAGCCACAAAGGTCCTGATAGGCGCAGCTCAGATCTCAGGCCTCCTGTCTCTGGAAGCATTGGAACTGAGAAGGATCTTAGAAGGCCTTTTCTTCTACCCCTTTCCCGTTTTATATATGGGGAAACTGGGGCCTAGAGACAGGAGGCAGCGAGCCTGTGGTTGGTGAGGATGTCAGTGGTGCTCTCTGGTTGCTTAAGTCTTACTTCCTGGGAGAGAACATTCTGTGGGATCTGGTGGCCAGGGTAGTGGTGGGATGTCGCAGGGACCCTCACCAGAAGCGGAGGGCAGCCAGAAGGAAGATGAGGTAAGGCCTTCTGGAGGGGAGGAGGGAGACAGAGCACCCTTCGATGCCACCCCACTGGCCCCTTGGTTCCCAATGGCGCTCATCCAGCATGGGACTGTGGCTGGCCTCCCGCAGCTGGTGCTGGCATTTGAGCCCTGACCCCGAGCTCTGTTTGCAGTGCTCTGTCTCCATCCTGGGGGTCAGCCCAGCACAGTGGCTAATGGAGTGGAGTCTGAAGTCAGATTGCCTGGGTTCCCATCCCTCCCCTCCAGTCACCAGCCATGTGATCTTGGGCTAGTCATTGAGCTTCCCTGTGCTTCCCATTCTCTGTCTTCATGATGGGCGGAGCCAAAGCACATTGCCCTGGAAAATACAAGGCTGTGCAGCCACCTGGTCTGGCCCCGCCCGGCAGCGTTAAAGGAAGTGATGCCAGCGGAGCGCAGAGCTTCCTGAGTGCTGCCTGCTTCTGGCCGTACCCGGGCCCACACCTCCAATCTGACCTCTCTGCTTCTGGGCTTACCCACCCTGCCATTCTCAGCACAGCAGCCCGAGGAGCCTTTTCCACGTTGGAAGTCTGGTCATGTTTCTCGTATGCTTAAAAGCTTCCCAAGAAGCTTACCATGCCGCTGAAATGTCTCGCTGTGTCCCATGTTCTGGAGAATCCAGATGGGCAGCACACCACCAGAACCCAGTGGAGGATCACGACTATCATTTTGTTGTAATCCTGGCTTCTGCATGTCAGGACTCTGGGCGGGTCCTGGGGGACACAGTTCAATTCCTCTCGGTCGGTTCTGGGCTCCGCTGGGACTGGCGGCAGGAGTGCCTACACGTGGCTTCTCTGTGGGGCTTGGCCTTCCTCACAGCATGGCGTCTGGGTGCGGAGAACCAGGCGTGGGACCAGCTGGAAGCTCCAGGACCTTCCCTGACCTGGCCCCAGGAGGTACAGGATGGAGGACTTCCAGTGTCCACTGTTGGTTGAAGAAGGCACAGGCACACTCAGTGCGGAGGGGAGGAGACCTATGGAGGAGTGGCATTGCCACACTGCAGAAGAGCATATGCCATGGGACAGTGGAGTGGCTGCCTTTGGAAAATACGAGTCTGGCCCTGACCCATGCATCTGAGGGAGCTACTCTCAGAACCCAAGTCCCCCTCTATCTCTAGGGTCTCCCTCTCCCTCACGTGTTTCCAGGCAACAATCCCTCAAACGTGCTGAGTGCATGCTGCCTCAGGGCCTTTGTACTTGCTGTTTTTGCTGTCTGCACATGGCTGGCTCCTTCCACTCCCACAGTTCTCAGCTCAGTTGTCACCTCCTTAGACAGGCCTTCTGTGACCATCAATCTAACCAGTTCCTCTAAGAATGCTCTAGGAAAGCACCATCAAGAGAAAGATCATGCAAGCCATGTATTATTTGAACATTTTACCATAGCTACATTAAAAAAACTAAGTTTATTTATATATTTACCTATGTATTTTATTTATATTTATCTTTGATGTATTTTATTTAACCCGATATGTCCAAAATATTACCATTCAATATGTAATCAATATAGAAATATTAATGAGATATTCTTACATTCTTTTTATTGTACTAAGCCTTAGAAATCTGGTGTATAATTTATGCTTTTTGCACGTGTCACTTCAGAAGCTACATTTTCTTTGGAAGTACTTGATCTGCACTTAGATTTGATAAAATGTGCTGTTGAAAAGGTAGATTTACACACCCAAATTTTTCCAAAATATTTTAACTGATTAAAGCATCTCTTTACAGATTTAAATTGCTTAAAATTCAGTAAGATGAAAAACACAGTTCCCCAGTCTCATTGGACACATCACCAGTGGTCAATAGTCATGTTTAGCAGGTAGAGAACATTTCCATCTTCACGGAAGGTTCTATGGGACTCTGCTGTTCTGGAACATTCCCCGCGCTCTTGTCTGAGCAGCACTGCCTGCATCCATCTTCGTCTGTGTCTGCACTTGCTTATTTTCTCTGGCTTCCACCAAACTGTATGCTCCACGAAGGCAGGACCTGTGAGGTTTTGCTCTCCCCCAGAGAACCGCACCTGTCACACACAGGGTGCCAGGCTGTAGCTTGTTAAACGTATACGTGAAACTAAATCCAGCCCCAGGCTGCATGTGCTCCATAAACGCTTAGCACAGCTTTACTATGACCTTACAGAGGAGGAGGCTCAGAGAGGCACAGCCACTTCCCAAAGTGGCACAGCTGGTGGGCGCCAGGGCAGAATGAGGCCGGTGTGTGCCACTCGGAACGTAGCTCCGCCTCTCCCAGGCCAGCTGGTTTCACAGATGACGAGGGCATGGCCCCTGCCCCAGAAGCCTGTGACCCATCGGGGCAGGTGGACATAAACAAGATAGGGAAAATGCTGCAGGGGGCACGAGGGAAGCCTTGAGCGGTGGAGGCTTCATCGAAGGGAGGACAATTGTTTCAGGGACAGGAGGGACAGCGAGCTAACTCACGTTGGCCCAAGAACACAGCGTCTATGGGCTTCCATGGCAGAAGCAGAGTAGGTAGGCTTGGGTGTGGCTGAGGGGTGGGGTCTGCAGGCCTCCTCTCCATCCCTCTGTTCTGCTTCCCCGTGTGTTGGGTCTCCTCCTGAGCAGCTCTCTCCAGGCCGTGACACGTGACGCTCCAAAGAGAGAGAGAGAGAGCAGCTGCCACAAGCCCCAGAATCGTGCCTCGTTTGGCATTTGGCTTTGGCAGGGTCGCATGCCCAACGACTACCTCTGGTCAAGGAAACGCAATGCCCTGCCCGGCTAGGCTGAATCACACCTGGGAACGGGCTGAAGGCAGCTCCGAGACAGCTCCACGGCCTGGGAGCTGGGGGGTCATCATGAACTCGGGGCCGTTACTCTGCATGCCAGGCAGGCAGAGACCGTGGAAGCATGGGCAGGAAGCTGGAGCCATGAGCAGGAAGAAGAACCACACCGGCGGGGGGGGGGTCCTTTGCAGCTGAGAGAGAAGTGGGAGGCAAAGGCGGGGTGCCCTGGGGGCGGGGTGCCCTGAGGGCTGGCGGGCGGCAGGTACTGAGTCTGAGAACCCGCTGATCATGGGGGTGACAGCACTCTGCAAACTGTAAAGTCCTCTGCAAACCGCAGTTACGATACCCCCTGGGGGAAGGGTAAGTGCCCAGGGGTTGTCCCTGTCTGCCAGGTACAGTCTCGCCTGCTTCTCCAAATTTGAGTTGGTCAGGAGGTGGGCAGTCAGAGGTGGGGAAGACTCTTTCCAGGTGTGTTAGCGGACACCAAGGGTCTGGAGGCTGTTGGTGGCATTTCCTCGGCCATTACACGTCGTGAAGGATGTGGCTGCCTCGCAACAGGGGAGGTCGAGACAGGCAGAGGGTGCAGCCTGCTGAGGACACTGCTGGAATTCGTGCCCCAGACACACAGACCAATAACAGAGGAGCCGGGACCCCCTGCCCTAGCCTCCCGGGCCAGAGTGCACATGTGGCCGGGAGGAGGCCCGGTGTCAAGTGCTCGGTAATGCATATCTCCTTGCCCTCCTTCCACAGGCCCTGCCCGTGATTCGTTCCCCAAGACAGCCTATGAGCTCCCTCCTGTAGAGCGGGTATGGTAACGCCCCTGCACGGTTGTTATGCGTGTGCACGTGTGTGTGCACTGTTCACTTAGACCGGACTGTGGGGGTCTGTGGCGCAGTCTTCATACACGCTCAGCACTGAGCCTGGCTTAGCGATAACCATGACCAATGCCCAAGTTAGGGCCCCACTCTAAGCCTGTGCCTTCCCCCGGCTCTTGCTGTCCCCACTGCAGCCCAGGGAGCTGTCCCCAGGGAAGACGCCAGGCTCACAGAGGGGCAGCCTCCCAGCCAGCTGCGCTCAGGAAAAACTGCTCTGGCCTGAAGCTCGGCCGGACCCCTACTCGCTCTGGAGCAGCCTTTCCTTGCGCCCCTCCCCACTCCCCTCACTCCAGACAGGGCTCTCCTGGGGCTTTTCCTCTCCACTGATCAATAGCCTAGAAATTCTCCTCTGATGGTTTCCCTAGCAACCAGCCCATAGGCAGCTGCCCTCGGTCAGCCTGCTTTCTGATCTGAAAGCCAGCTTCTCAAAGGCACTGAGGCATCTCCCATGCCGGGATCCCCTGGTCAAGTGGGTGATGCCGACGCGGCTTCTTGGGGCCCCCAGAACTGTGGGTCGTGTCCACCTGCAGAGGCTGCGGACCCGAGTGGACCATCTGTTGTGGGCCAGGGCAGCGAGCTGGCCCCTGTATGTGACCACCGGTGACCTGGGCACCGGGCCAGCAGAACAGTGCCAGAGTTGGCAGATAGCACTGGGCCAACTGGTACAGCCCTGGGGAGCCAACGCTGTCCTATCCTGCCGTAGGGGAGGGACCGGACTCAGAGGGAGGAGGAGGCACTAGCCCCGCTGGGGTGCGAACTTTGCTTTGTGCGAGTATAAAATCCCTGTTGCCCAGAAAGCCCGGGCCAGAGAGAGGTGGGCCCCGGGGGCTCCCTGGAGGTGGGGGCATCGACAGGCCCTCTGGTTTCTGGGAGCCTGTGGGCTGCGGGGGACACGGGCAGAAGGAACGCAGGGCTGGTTCAGATGTCTTGGGGGTGCTGGAAATTTCCTGGAAGCTTCACAGCAGCACTTCCGTGTCCAGGATGCCATGCAGGCACCTTGACCCTCAGGAGTGGGGCAGAGCTACAAGTCAGCCACTCAAAGTGAAAACAGGCTCCCTCCTTGAAGGGTGTGCTGTTCCAGCTGCTGGGGCTGTCAGTGGGTGGCCTCTGTGTCACCCCAGCTGCAGATGGCTCCAAACTCCCCTGCTCTCCCAGAGCCAGGGCCGGCCCTCCATGGGGGCTCCGCAGAGAACCCAGCTCTGCATCTCTTGGGCCCATGGGCCTCCTGCCTCAGTGGCAGAGAATTCTCTCCTGGTTGGCCACCCCAGTCGCCATCACTTTGCAGGGGAGGGGTCAGGACGGGCATGGGCCCAGTTCTGAGGCCTAGGGAAGTTTGCCAGGGGCTGTGGGGAAGGTCTCCGGAAGACAAAGCCTCCTGCAGACACAGGCCCTCCTCCTGCCTGGGTGGGAGCCTGCCAATGCAGCCTCTGACAGCCCCCAGCCCGAGCGCGGTGGAGAGGCCCCCCAACGGCAAAAGGGGACGGTCCCAGAGACCCCGCAGTGGGGCCTGGCCTTCCTCCAGACTGAAGCCGACTTTACTCTGGAACAGCATCTCCCCACGCCGGCGCTCACAGCCGGGACGCCGTCCTTCCCCCACCAGTGCCGGGGCTCAGGCAGGATGATGCTGAGGGCGGCTCTGTGGTTCAGGGCTGGAATCAGCACGTCTGTCTGTCGGGCTACTGTTGTTAGTTTTGGGGTGATATCAGGACCCAGGCCAGGCCCACGACACTGCATCTGCATTTCTGTGGAAGTATTGGGACAGAGAGGCTCTCTCTCACTGGCTCATTCCTGGAGCTCTGACCCATCTTACCCCTGAGGGAGGAGGGCCCTTCCTTCGCCCAGAGTGAAGACAAGCGGCCGAGAAAAGGAGAGCAGCCAGTTCCTGGAGTTATTTTGGCTCCGGGTCTATGAGCCCGGCTGTTCTCTCGTCCGCGGAAGGAGGCTCGAGCTGGCATCCTGCCACTGGCAACCAGGAAGGCCAACTGAGGCACCGGTGAGGAGACATTCTGGAGACTTCGTGCCCCCTGACTTCTCTTGTCACTCAGGGCTCCGCCTGGGTGCTGGGGCCGCCGCCGCTCCTCGGGCCTGGCGCCCTTCCCCCGTCCTCCCATGTTCATCAGAGACCCCAGCGGGGGGCTCGACTGTCCTGTTTATGGCTCAAGGGCAGGCCCACCTGTCAGTCATTTGAACCCGGCTCCCCAGTCTCTGCAGAGACCGTCCCACTGCCCCTTCCAGGGCGGGCTGCAGGGCTGAGGGCCACCCTGCACACAGGCCTTCTTGCCACCACCAGCAAAACAAAGGCACAGTAGACGCTGGTACCGCACATCCACTTAGCAAGGATGAAAGCCGGAGACTAACCCGGGGGAGTGCAGGTGCCCGCAAGTGGACGTGTGCCACGATGGCTGGTAGGCAGGAAAATGGGCTCACTGTTCTGGGGGTTACTTTGGTACCGTAAGAACCTTGACTCCTTTGGACCCAGAAATTCCACATCTGGGGATCGATCATAAGGCAATGCTTTCCCAATACCAAAAAAATGGCTGGATGTTCGTGGCGTGGGCCAGCCTATTTTGGCTCTTGAGAGGCAGTGGTTAGGTATTTGGGAAAATGTGCCAGCCACCTGTTAATCTGTGGGTCGCCTGACATGGTCGCGGGAGGAATGTGTGCACCACCGAAATCGGCAGATGCTGCCGGTCAGAGCCTTCTGTCTTTTCTGGAGAGCTGGTGTCGCGGCTTGCCGCTGGCTCCTGGACGGCCCGTAGCCCGTGATAGACGGGGCTCCTCTCCGCGCCGGGAAGGAGCGGTCTATGGTGTATATCGTTGAGTGGACAAAGCCAGCAGCGTGCTGCATTGTGGGGAAAACAGAGGGGGTGTTGTCGTGTCTGTGTTTACTGGTGTGTGGGATAGCTGGCGGAAGCAGAACACTTGGGTACCGGCGGTCGCCTTGGAGGCTAAGGAGGTGGGGATCAAGGACGGGACAGACATTTACTGTCTTCTGTACACTCTATTACAGTCTTGGAAGTATTTACCATATGCAGGGGTTTTTTTATTTGAAAGAATAAAAAAATTTTAAAAAGCCACCATCTTTTGAAAATTGTGTTCATCTCGGTGCTGTTCATGAGGGCAAAAAATAAGAAGCAACGTAAGTGTCCAATTAAAGGGGATGGTCGAGATAAAGCATGGTAATCCATCTGGTGGAATAGTACACCATCCTTCCAAATGGATGCCTACAAATTATTTATTATGACAGGGAGCCTACTAATGAGAGTTTACCTGAAAAAAGCTGGTTATATAATTATATATCCAGTCTTATCTTGACTGTAAAAATTAGCAAAACAGAAAACTGGTGGGAAATATGCCAAACCCTGGACACGGTGTTTTGGTTGGTGTTATTTTGGGCAATTACCATTTTCTTTATTTTTCTCCCTATGCTTTTCAAATTTGCCGTGTTGAATATGAATTCTTTTTATAATCCACCCCCAGATCTTGATTTTATTAGAAGAGCTGAAGCCAGGCAAATCGGACGGCCCAGAATCTGGGTGGGTCCTACCCCTCTTGCCGCTAGCCTGGGGCCTGCCAGAGCCCTGCCAGCGTCCGTCTGTGGCTTCTGCAGCCTCTGAGCACCCTGCCCCACACTGACCCTGCTGGTGGTCCTGGCCCCCTCTCCCCTCTGAGCTGGAGGAGGTGTGAGGAGGTGCGGGCTCCTTCTCCAGCTGCTGCTCAGCCCCCTGCTGGGCCCTGAGGCCTGGGGCAGCAGAATGGGGGCGATGACAGACCTCCCTCCCCTGTCACCTTGTCCGGACTGTTAAACACAGTGACGCATGTGTGCTGCCACAGGACTAAAGAAACAAATGTTAATTTTTAAAAAGTCAAATTGAATCGGGCTTGGGCAAAGGAGGATGGGAGATCCTATTTCAGTCATTCCGGGGGCGGGCCCCCGTTCTCTGTGTCGTAGGAATCCCAGGAGAAGCTGGGAGGGTCTCATGGGTAGCCCAAGGGGGCACGGTGGGTTCTCTGTTGCTTCTCTATGCCCAAGCCCGGGCCCTCCTTTCAGACCAGGCATCTCTAATGGGGACTCAGACAGCAGTCATTCCCGAAGCACGTGAACGTGCGCGTGCTTACACACACATCCACACGCACGCAAAAGGCAGCCTCTCTGCCGTGCCTGAGATTCTCATTCTGATTCCGGAGAGCTGCTTGCTAAATATTCAGGAAAAGTTGCCTGTCCTCGGGGGCTGGAACTCTGAGCAATTGACTTTTTGTGCCTTTGCTTTCTTATCTGCTAAATGGGGACATTCACAGCACTTACCCCATTAAGTGAGGCAACGCGGGGGCCGAGCTCAGGACTGGGCCAGCACTAATGGTCATTATAGATGTGGCCAGACCCGTTCTCTGACCTGGGACGGGCCCTCTGAATCCAGGAGTCTCCTACCCCCATTGGGATCACCGTCCTTGGTTTAGCCCCGGAGCCTCCCACACCTGGACGGTCATCCTCCCCGAGCTCCAGGCTGTTAACTGGCAGCTGGACACCATTCTCCCCTCTTTACCCACAGCCCTGGTGTTTTGTTTATCTGTAATTTGGGGCTCACATTTAGACATCTGCGTATTCCACACAAGTCTTAATTTCTGGCTTCCTTTGCGCCACGGGAGCCAAGGGGCTGGGCTGAGCTTGGCACCGGGATGCAGCAAGGGTCTGGGGGGCCAGCCCTGTGGGCATGGGACCTGCAGACCTTAACCTGACTGGCCTTCTGAGAACAGAGGCCTCTCGATGCTTCTGTGAGCAGTGGGGCATCCAGAACTGAGGAGGGGAGGCACAGACAGCTCACAGGTCCCCATCTCTCCTAAGCCCTGTGTCCCTGGGGAGGCTGTCCTGCTCCACACCAGGTGCTGGCCAGCCGGGCTCAGGAAAGGGCCAGTTCCTGTCCTCCCACCTTCCCTGAGAGTGGCAAGGCGCTGGAGAAAGGGTGGCCTCGAAACTCACTCTCTATCACCCCCTCGGTGTCTTGTTTTTCCTCCCAAGTCCCAGGTGTGTAGACTTGTGTGCTGAGCTGGGGCAGTGACAGGGCTGCTGCTGGGAGTGGCCCTAGTGCGGGTCAGAGCACCGACCTCCAGGTCATGTGGCGGGCGACGGAGGTCCACGTGACCTCCAGGCCCAGGGGACAAAATCCCTTGCTCGGTAGCCCTCAGGCTGGCAGGTGGCAGGCTGGAAGCTGGAGCTCAGCATGCCCTGCAGATGCCCCAAGTGGCTGCCCCTTCCTGCTGGCCTTAATCCTGGCCCAGAGGTGACAGGCTAAGCCCCACCCCCTTGAGCCCATGTCCCCTACCTGCTGGCTGCCAGCACCCTCCCCTGTCAGCTCCCATGGCCTCTCGCAGCCGACACCCTCCCTCCTTGTTTCCATGTGGTCCTTCTTCACGTCCACATATTGTCACCACTCTGGACATCTGAGTGGCATCATTTACATTGATCAATGACACCCCAGAAGCCCCCGAGTTTCTGTCTCACTTGGATATCTTCACTGTGCCTCTGGAAGTCCTGCAAACTACATCTGTGATGGGCATTAGCTTCTGCTAAGTCCTGTAGGCAGTGTCTGACCCCAGTGTCTGGCCAGTGGTCCACTGGGGCCTCTGGCTCATTCTCCCTATTGCCTGCTCTGTGCCAAGCTCCAGGACACAATGTTCCGCCCCTGCCTTTGAGGAACGCCTGGCCTAGTGGGGTGGGTTGGGGGACACAATGTACACAAACTATTAGAACCCAGACTGGAAGGTGGTCCCTGCTATGGCCTGACCCACCCTGCAGGCCAAGAAGGCTCCCTGGACAGGGAGAGTCTTGGAAGATGTGCTCTGCAGGTAAGGGGGAGAGCTCCGGGCAGCAGGAGTAGCAGCTGTGAAGGTGATGAGTTTGGGGCAGCAGGGAAGAAGGAAGGGAAGGAGGGGTTGCGGGTGGGCAGGAAGCGAAGGGGCCATGGCTGGGCAGGGCCACACGCACAGGCAGCTCCTCTTCCAAGGGCACCAATGGTGCCACCACAGGCTGAGGCCAGTAGGGGTGGGACCAGGGCTCTTATCTCAGCCCCACCATGTCCAGCCAGGTGGCCTTGGACATGTCACATCCCTCTCTGAGCCTCAGCCGCCTCATCTGTGAAATGGGGCCAGTGAGAGCTTGCGTCAGGGACTGTCCATGCAGGGGCCACCACAGGAGCTCCCAGAAGACTCTGATGGAGTGCCACAGCAGGCTGAGTTTGGTCCCTTCCGCTGGGGACATAGCTCACAGTGCTGCCTGGGGAGATCCCTGGCAGGTCTGCTCCCCTTGGTGCCCCCAGGAGGAAGAAGGAAGATGTTAATAGCTTCCTTCTCTGTCCCCAGATGCAGGTCAGCCCAGCTCTGTCCCCCTCCCCAGGGACGGTCAGTACCATAGGAAGCGGTCAGAGGGGTAGGGGGGTACTGGGGCTGGAGTTGTCTCTTCTTAAGCAGTTCCAGTATCTGATCGAGGACAGTAACTGTTCCTTTTGGGGTTGCTGTTACCGCGTAACAAACCACCCCAAACTTGAAGGTGTAAGTCCATCTTATCCTGCTCCGAGTCAGGATCTGAACGCAGGAAGAGCATACGAGGTACGTGCTCCATGGTGTCTGGCCTCAGCTGAAGAGTTTGAACCCGGGGGACTCATCTGGAAGCTTCTTCACACGCATGTCTTGGCAGGGGGACACTTTCAGACCAGGGCTGCCTGTGGGGCTGCTTTATGGGGCCCGGAGTCCCCCACTGCATGGTGGCCACAGGGACTCAGACTCTTACATAGAGCCTCGGGGCTCCGAAAGCAAGCCCTCCAAGCCTCTCCCGACCCGGACTCAGAAGCCTTGCAACACCACCCTTCCTGTGCTCTATTAGTTGAGCCGGTCCCAAGCCCATCCAGAGTGGGGACACAGGGCCCCATGTGCAATCTGAAGACATGTTTGAGGGGCACATGGTGTGAATCAGGACATGATGTGCTTGCTAGGATTCTTGGCAGAACTCCCTGCCCGGAAGCTCCTCAACTGGATGCTTGACATTCTACAATTAGTGCTTCATTTCTTTGACTTGATGGTTTGATTCCTGTTAAAAATATTACAGCCCAATAAAAGTCTCACCTTCAGCCTTCTTCATCACGATGGGCTCAGATCTTCCTGGTGAAAGATCTTGCATCAATACCCGACAGATTCCAACATCCTCAGGATAAAAGTTGGGCAGTCAAGTCCATTCATCTCTCCCGCACTTTCTTCCTCCTTCTCCTCTCCTCACATTGACTGTACCCTCTCCACTGCCAGGACTTGGACCCTGCCCCTTTCTGTACCTGGAAAACCTCTCCTGAGACCCAGCATCCCTCGGGCAGGTGCAGCCCCTTCCCGTTCTAGGCACCCTTTTGCCATTTTGCTCATTCCCCCAGCTTGGTCCCTGTCAACCACTGGCTCCCAAAGTGTGTACGCTCTGGGGGCACAGTGCCCGCTATCTGAGCCAAAATAATTTGTAGAACCCAGTGGGCACTTGGTGCCGGCCTAGCGGGGGCTTTCAGCCAGAATGCCAACCTGCCACTTCTCCTCCTCCATATGGTGTGGGCTTCCTGGTGACAAGGTGGCCGGATTCCAAGGGTGAGAGTCCGAGGGAGGGAGAGAGTGCCAGGTGGAAGCCACACAAGCCACACTGCCACTCAGGACCCAGCTTTGGAAGACACACAGAGTCACTTCTGTTGCATTCTACCGCTTGACTGTGCTGGTGGTTGCATATCGATGTCACGTTGTCATATGGGCTATGTTGGCGTGACCGCCTTTGGAAGACACAATCTGCTACTGTAATGTCCATTGTGAGGAGTTAATTAGTTAGATGATCCTTGTAAGGAACTTAAACCAGTGTCTGAGAAGCTGTCAGTGCCTAAAAAACGTTCACTCTTATTATTAAGTGCTGGAAGGATTGCCGCCTGGCGCTGCTGGAACTTATTAAGGGAGACCTTTCCTTGTCTTGGGCAAGGATGGTTATGGAAGATTTTCTAAAGGAGGTAACATTTTGGCAGAGATCTGAGACAACGTGTGAGGGTAAGGAGCTCCAGGCAGAGGGAACAGCATATGCAAAGACCCTGAGGCCAGTGTGTGTGTTTTGTGTGTGTTGTGTTGTGTGTATGTGTGTGTGTAATGAACTGAAAAGAAATGTGTGCTCAGGGACTGTTTTTTTTCGGACTAAATGAAGAAGTGAAGTCTTGTCTCATTTCAGAGTGAGGAGGACCAGACCATGTTTTCAGCTGCAGCAGGGGCGTGAGGCTGGCCAGGGAGTCAGTGTGGGGGGCAGCGAGTGAAGCCTCAGTGCACCTGCTCCCACAAGGTTAAGGGGGCAGCGGGTGGGGGCAGGCGCTCCAAGCACGGCCTCTGACCCAAGGACCCTGCCCAGCACTATGGTCCCCACCCACCCTGAATACCCGAGCCTGAGGCCGAGGAGAGTGGATCCCCTCCCTCTCAACTGAGCAGACCCTAGTCTTCACTCCAGGACAGCCGCTCGCCACCCCAGCTCTTAGAGTGAGCTCCTGGCTTGGGCTTCGGGTTAAGGCAGTCTGAACTTCTGCCGAACCCCAAGACCTTAGCACCCCCGAGTGGGGTTGGCCCTACCGTTCCCCTGGGGGCTGGGGCACAACAGCTCAGCCCTGCCATGGGTGGGAGTGGGTGACACTGAGCTGCCCCCTCCCTGTCCCTCATGCCACTGCCCAATTCAGCGAGAGGGAAGGTCACCTCCTAGTGCTGCTACGTGGCTCTCTTTGTCTCAAAGAGCCTTGAGAGACAGCAGGAGAGAGATTTAATTGCAGCCTGCCTGGGAACCTCAGAGGCACTGACCTCCCTGGCCACACCCCAAGCTTGGCACGCTTTAATTAAAAGCAAAGCACTGCTCCAAGGAGCCCCGTCAGCCTGGTGAGCAGAGCTAGGTAGGCACGGCCACCACGGGACGGCCAGCTGACCCTCCGCAGGTGGGTGTGGGGTCTGTGCCTGCACAGAGGGTGGGTGTGCACTCTGGTGGCTGCATTGTTATTTTCTGATCCTTTGGCTATGAAGAGAACAACATGAGTTCCAGAGTTGCCCTTTCTTGAAACCCACCTCCTTGCGGGCACTCCAGGTCTTTTCCTGGTTGGCACGCCTGTGAGCCGTGCTGGTTGGGCTGGGGTAACTCCGGGGCTGTTCCACAAGGCTGTAGGCAAAACAACGCGAGACCCACGCTGGAGGGGCATCCCTGGTCCTTCTTCCTGAAACCGGAGCCTTTATCTATTGGGGCAGCACAGCATGGAGGCTGAGCTCAGACCCCGAGCCTATGACTTCCTGACTGTGTGACCAGGGGAAAGTCATTCGACCTCCCTGAGCATGGTTCCTCCCCTGAGCAGCCGGGAGAGGTGCCGAAGCTTCTAGAGAATGCCTGAGAGAGCACCGTGCCCGGTGTGGACCCAGCTCCTGTCCTCGCCCCACCGGCTGCGTGGACCTAGGGCTGGGGTGCCTGGTCCTGCACCTGTGCCCACTGAATGCTCACCCCCTCCGGGGCCTGTGTCCCTCTGCTGCTCTGCCTGAGGCCCTCTCCTGTGCCAGAGGAGCCTAGCGGCCTGGAGGTTTACCGATTCTGCGTCCCCGGAGCAGCCTTCCATCACCAAAGACGGGAGACGATCGATGAATACTCCAGCTTCGCCAGCCCGCAGCCCCACGGCGGGCAATTTTTTTTTCCGTAAATTTGTTTAAATTATTTTTTATCTTATCTTGTACAGTTCTTTTCTTTTTATCCTTAGGTTTATCTCAAAAAAGATATATTGTCTAATTATTGTTTTTTCAAAATTTTTAATTGTGGTAAAATGTACATAACATAAAATTACCATCTCAACCATTTCTAAGTGTATAGTTAAGTACATTCACACTGTTGTGTAACCAATTCCAGAACTTTATTCTTCTTGCAAAACTGAAACTCGGTCCCCATAAACATCAACTCCCCAACCCCCTCCTCCAGCCCGAGGCAACCACCACTCTGCTTTCTGTCTGACTGGGGGGGGGGCGCCAGAACTGCGGGATCATATGCTATTTCTATGTTCACCACTATTCTACATAGTTTTTTTTTTAAAGATTTTATTTATTTATTCGACAGAGATAGAGACAGCCAGCGAAAGAGGGAACACAAGCAGGGGTAGTGGGAGAGGAAGAAGCAGACTCCTAGTGGAGGAGCCTGATGTGGGGCTTGATCCCATAACGCCGGGATCACGCCCTGAGCCGAAGGCAGACGCTTAACTGCTGTGCCACCCAGACGCCCCTCTGCATAGTTTCATTTGCATTTACCTACTGATCGGTTTCTGGAACAAAACCTGTATTTTTTTCAGGGCTGTTTGGATTGTGACAGAACGTTTAAACTAGCTCTAACAAAAATGAAACCTTATTGGCTCATGTAACTAAAAGTCCAGGATGATTTTGGCTTCAGGCTTGGCTGGATCCAGGTGTTCAGATGATGTCTGTCCACCTCTTGGCTCTGCTTTCTTCTGTGTCGAATTCATTCTCAGGCAGGCTCCCCACGTAGTAGCCAAGGGAATGATGGGTACCTTCAGGGTGATACTCTTCCAAAAGAGAAAAGGTGTCTCACCCCCAATAGCTACCATAAGAGTCCTAAAGAGGGTGTCCAGTGGGCTAAGTGTGAAAACCCTCAACTGGTCCCTGAGATCAGGGGTATGGAACAGTCTGACTGAACAGGCATGGCCAGAACCTGGCTGGGTCAGGTCCACCTGGGCCATGAGCACCGAGACTGGGCCCCAGAGCAGGTGTCTACGGCGGGCCTCAAGCTGGTGCTGCCCTCTCTTTGGCTGCTTTGCTGGGGTTCCTGCCTTGCCATGCAGCCTCCACCTCATGCTGGTTCCCTGCTCCTGAGCGCATAGTCACCTGTCCTCCTGACCCCACCCTCCCGTCCCGGCAGCTCATCAGCTGCCGTCCGGATTCTGGGAACTGAGAGGAGGCCACTGGCAGCAGAGGACATGGGTTTGGCAGGCGTGGGGAGTTAGCATCTGCCCGCAGGAGGGGCTGAGTGCAGGGCCAGCCATGTGCAAAGAAGGGGGCAGATGGCCGTTTGAGCCAGGACCCTAGCTGGCAGCTGGGGGTAATGGGAGGTGGGTGGAGTCTGGAAGAGGCCTGTGGAGATCCTGAAGAGCATCCAAGACCGGCTCTCAAGGCTGGGCTGCGGGCCTTCAGGAGAATCCGTGTTGGACTCAGGTTGCAGAGATACCCAGAGACACCCAGACACCCCGAGGGGCTGCACTGTGCTGAGGAAGACAGAAGCAGGCAGGGAACCCGAGTGATTCTCTCTGCGGAGACAGTGATCCCTAAAAGAGTGCTGAAAGCACTCCGGGGACAGGGGCCGGCTGAGCAGACGACTTTGACTCTACATGAGCCAAGAGTCCCTAAGATGTGGGGTGGGGCTGCAGCACTCGAGGAAGACGCTAGCACCCCAGGGTCAGACCCGTGCTAGTCTGAGACGAGAAGTCAGGGTTGCCCCCGTGCCCCTGACTCCCACCCCCACTCGGCGCCCGGTGCCTGGGTGGGCCTGAGGGGGGCAGGCCACCTCAGCCGAGACCCCAAAGCACCCTCAGAGGACAGGCAGATGCGTGTGTTTTATGATCAGAGTGAATTAGAAGTCATATTGCACGGGAATTCTCCTCTTCCGATTTTGCAAACTCTCTCGTGATAATTGGAGGCCCCCTGGCGCGTCAGAGCCCGGGGCTGGGAATCCTGGGGCGGGGGCAGAGAATTGTTGAGAGGGGAGCCATCTGCTCCTGTTCCCGGCTCTCCGGAACCGCAGGCTTTGAATGTGCTGGTTAAGTCGTTTCTCCCCAAAGTCTTCCCATGCCCGCGGATGTTTTCCAGATGGATGGCTCACCCAGGAACCAGCCAGTCACTCCTCTCATGCTATAGATGGGAAACTGAGGCCCGAGAGGGGGTGCTCAGAGCTCCGGCGCAGGGGGAGGCGAATGTAGGAAACAGATACGGTAATTGCAGAGCAAAGGATGGCCCTGCAGGAGATGAGATCAGGGGCCTTGGCCACTTGGGAGAGCACCACGCCTGTACGAGAAGGTGGGGGTGGGGAGCAGTCGAGAGTGAAGATGTCATGCCCTCTTTCAAGGTCATGGAAACAAGCCCCTGGTTCATGCCAGCCCTTCCGGCTCCTGGCTTTGTTTTTTCTCACCCACCAGCACACCCCCCCTTCACAGATGAGAGTTAAGTTGCAAAATGAAATCACAAACTCAGTACACTGGGCTTACTGGGTATAACAGCTTGATGTGTGAATGCTTCACCTACCCACTGACGCACACACACACACACAGAGGCACACAGGCACTGGGTTTAATAGTGGATGACGCCTGAATTCAGAACTTACAAACTCAATTGCCTACAGGGGCCAATAGGTGACACAGATGAAGAACGTGGGTGGGGGAGACTATAGGGAATAGTGGAGACTGTGGTAAATACCTGACTAAATGGGGAAACCCATGCTGTTTCCAGGCAACTGTTGCCACACCAGAATGCTACCCCAGGGGGATAAATCTTTGGATATTTCAAAAGAAATTGATGATTCCGACTTTTAAACAAAGACCTCACATTTTTGAATGTCGGCAACTTGTTCACATTTCTATAAACCTTAAGTGGGTTTGCAGGCTGGATTTGTGCTGGGGTGCCCTTCCCCTGAGAAAGGGACTATGTTGGTGATAAAAATACTGAGTGGAGGAGGAGGGGGGCAGAAACATTTTAGCGCCTGGCAGTTCCTTAGTAAGCTCCTGGAGGCAGTGGGATACAGAGACAAGCTGCACAAACCCAGGGCTTGTGTTCTAGTGGGGAGCTTGCTGTGGTGGCACAAATAGGCACTCTGGTCGTTATTTAACTACAGGGTACAGGTCCAACGGAGCCAGACACGGTGCTGGGGGATGTCTCACCCTGGTTTCATGAGCCCCCAGAGGCCCTGCTGTCCCCCCCACCCTTGGGGAAGGTGAGCTGACACCTACTGGTAGACTTTCTTTGCAACTCTAGAGACAGAGAACAGGAAGGGAGAGTGTGGATTGTGCCATGTCATCTGTGCCCGCCGTGGCACCAGCACTCCACACATGACCCTCAGCTCTGGGTGGGCTTCCCATGGCCAGGTAAGGATGAGCAGACCCTCAGCTGCAGCCTCATTGAACAGATACTCCTATGTCCTTCACGCTGAACACCTACTTCGACGTGTGCCGGGAGCAAGACTGAAAGAAATGCAAACCCTCTGTACTCGCTGTGTACCTGTTCCCATGAGCCCCGACTGATTTTGTCACTGCACCCTCTGCTGTAAAGGGGCAGCCATGTTTTTATATGAGCCCACTGCACTGGCCATGTGGGTGCCGCTATGGGTTGTCAGCCTGAGCCTGGCCAATCAGAGAGCTGCCCTGGGAAGTTTTTCAACCAGAACTCAACAGGAACAGCACAAGTGGCCAGGGGCTGACGTGCTTCTCACATTGCAGAAGAAGCCAGCTTGCAGCCAGGGAGCGAGGGAGCGGGGACCCACCCATCAGAGAGGCACCCACATGGGAATAGAGGGGGTGTCCCAGTAGCAGGGAGCCACAGTTCGTGATGTGTCCCCATCCCCCTTTTTATGAGATACCTAGATCTTTCTAATAACCATCTTTCAAATTAAAGAAAAAATTTTAAATTATTTTGAAATTTAATTTTAAAAATTGTGATAAAAAGATACATGAGATAAAATTGAACATTTTAACCATTTCTGAGTGTCCAGTTCAGTGGCGTCACATTCATGCTGTGCAGCCATCCCCAGCACCCACCTCCAGACTCTTCATCCTCCCCAAACTGAAACTCTGTCCGCATGAAACACGAACTCCCCGTTCCCCTCCCCCAGCCCCTGGCACCCGCCCCCCCTTCTACTTTCTGTCTCTAGGAATCTTACTCCAGGGACCTCACGTAAGTGGAATCACGCAGCGTGTGTCCTTAGTGACTGGCTGACTTTGCTTACCACGGAGCCCTCAGTTTCACAACCGCAGTTTGCCCCAGCGAGTTCAAGTGGGGATTTTGTTGCTTGTGACCAAAACGACACTGATGGCTAATTCAGTCATTATGACTTCTTTCTAGCAACTGAATTCAAATGGTATTATAGAACATTGTTGAGAGAAACACCTCCGTATAAGGTCAGTAGCTTTTTTCCACAAAATCCAACTGGTTCAGTCACTGTCTGACAGAAATGTTGACTTTTCTTTCATTTTTTTCTTCTCCTGGTTGTCACCAGTCTCATCTTGCACACAGCCTCAGCTGCTACAGTGCCAAGCGTCACTCTGCTCTGGCCCACAGACACTGGCCAGCTCTGACGTCCCCCCAGAGGTGTGGCAGGGACCCCGAGTGTGCGACACGGTCTCGAGTCTGACACTGCTTGTGATGCGTTCCTCCCGTGCAGGTCAGACAGCGCTGGGACCATTCTCAGGCAGGTTGTAACTTTTCCTCCCCACCCTTGGCTCTTCTCCACACCAACATCTCTGCTACATCTCTGTCACCGCCACGGTTCGCGCCACCTGGCTTTCTGCCGACTCACGGACTCAGGAGCCAGAGGGGTCCAATGCTTCACCACGTGCTCGGCGATCCCAGTGACTGCTGCCTGTCCCGGGCCGGCCTGCCCCCTGCTTTTTCCTGTCCCAAGTCCTCTTGTCCGTCAGAGCCTTGTCCCCAGCCTGTCCTTACTTGGTTGAAAACAGAAGTCAGTGTTCAATGGACCACACATCAGGCCCGGTGTCCAGGTTGTGTTTGGAGGACACCTGAGGCCAAGGTCACATTTGGATTCTGTGTGGGTGGGGGAGTCAAGGCCGGGGCTCCATGGGGTCTGCCGGTGCAGGGGACCAGGTAGGGGTGGTTGATGAGGTGGCATAGGGTGTTGCCCCTCGTTCATAGCAGCTCCCCCACCTCAGGAGAATGGCCCTGAGGCTAGTGGCAGCTGCTCGTTGAGGGGTTATGTCACATTCCCCCCTCAGCAGCCCCTTGGCCAACGATTTGGACCACTGCAGGGGAGCAGAAGGCCGGCCTTAAGTGTAGGAAGAGCTTTGCACTGCGGTTCTTCCTGGGATCTCCTCGGGGAGGGGGCTCCGGCCGACCCCTGCCTGTCCCGTGTGTCTCCCTTCCTTTCTTCTAAGAGCCCTTCCTCAAGTCATGTCCCTTGGTCCCCCCTAAGCCTTGCTTCTAGGACACCCTGGATGGGTTGGACTGGGATGAGAGAAGGCAGTAAACAGGCCAGCAGTTAGCAGCTGTGAGTCTGAGAGGGGCCAGGACAGACGGGAAAGGGGCTGGTGCATGGGTGAGGCCAGAGCAGGGCAAGAAATGCTGGCAAGGCTCTCTGCAGAGGGGTGGCCCAGGACTGTGTGCCCGGCTGCCCCAGGAGCCCCTTCTCCTGGTCCCCGGGCCCAGTCTTGACGCTCAGGGAAGTTTGGGGTACCAAACATCTTTCAACAGCAGTGCCTTCCTGCTCCTAGATTTTAGCAATCCAGGATCCACACGCAGAGTAGGATTTCAGGGCACTTGGTCCTTAGAGTATTGAGGTCATGTTAGAGCCGAAATAGTGAGTGCTGCTTGTGAAAGACGGTAAGGCAGAGTTCACTCAGGAGCAGGGAGATAGGTGTGGGGGCTGCTGCAGGGAGCTTGTGCAGCGGGGAGAGGGCGCAGGCCAGTGGGGTTTTGCAGCCAAGGAGCAGGGCGGGTCCTCGGACGGAAATGAAGATGAGGAAGCATCAGGAGAAGTGGGGATTCTTGCTGAAGTCAGGGCCTGGGGTGGCAGACAGAGCCTGGCAGGGCGGTGGGGAGAGGGGTGGTCTGGAAGAGGGATCCGATCATCTCTGGGGGCTGGGGGAGTGAGGAAGGGTTCTGATGAGGCTGACTCAGCAGGGTTTTTCTAAAATGGAATTTTACAAGGAAGTGCATGGACAGGTCTAGGTGAAGGTTCAGGAGCCTGGCTCTTTGGTCGGGCAGAGTTGTGGTCAGTACACAAGAATGAGAACAAGAACAAAGGAACTGACAGAGGCCTAGGGCCCCTGTATGCCTCCTGTCTTGTGGCTAGTGGCTTGGGGACAGAAGTCTGGGGAGCCCGGGTAAGGGAGATGGCTGGATTCAGGTAGTGGCAGGGCTGAGCACTGCAATAGGGTGGGGGGAGGGCCCCTCCACCTGCAAAGCCGGCTCCAGCTTGTCTGAGCTTGCCTGCCCAGCCCTGGCTCCCACCCCAGGTGTGACCCCAGGGTCAGCAGGGTTGATGAGGTTGTGCAATACAGGTGAGGTTCAGTGGGGTGGAGCCGAGGACCAAGAAAGAATTCTTGAGACGTCTTTGGTGCAAAACGGTGGGACAGGACCTGTGGGCAGAAAGAGCTGCTGCCCCGGGTTGCGAGGGGTGACTGATTATATACTATGGGGTTGGGGGAGGTGAGGAAAAAGAGAGGTTTCAAGAGAGTACTTCCATGTGTTAGAGACTCACAGGATAGGAGGCCTTGTTCCTGTCAAGTTAAGGTTGTTCACCCCTCTGGTAAAGCATTAACATGAAGATAGTGGGGAACTTCCTGGAGGCTGCAGATTCTAAGGACTTTTAATTGTATCTATTTCCTTCTGGAAGCTAGGTTATTGATAGAAGTGCTTCGTTCTTGTAGATCGCTAAGACATTTGTATACTGAGGGAGACTCAAGCCTTACATGATTGTGGTGTCTATAAGTTAACTATTTCTTTGCCCTTTAGGGCAGCCAGGAGTGCCTGAGGAATGTCACACACATCCCATGGGGGGGGGTTTGGGGGAATTGTGGGGTGTCAGTTTCTGCTTTGTCCTCAGCCAGCCCTCAATTTCCTCATCAGGGTCCCTCACTTTCTTGGCAGTTTAGAAACAAAAGACCAGGAGTGGCCCAGATTCTTGGTCACTTCCATAGCTCCATGCCCCGGAGGAAATTACTCTGCCCTTCTGCAAACACAAGGACCAAAAGACATCCAGATAATTCAGAAGAAAGAAATCTGTATTGCTCCTTTAAGAAAAAGCAAGAGCTCCCGCCTGGTGGTGGAAGCCCGAGCCCCGGTAGTAAAGCAGCTCAATTGTATGCAAATGTATGTACCTGTTGGGAGGGGGAAGGGCGCTGCCTGAGGAAACCCAGAGAAAAAGCCCCTGATCAAACGTGGTCCTGCATCCCAGCCTGTCAGAACCCAGAATCCTCCAGCCTCAGAATAATTCGTGCTTATCATCACAGAGCCCTAGGAGAGCGGCAGAAAGGGAAGGCAGAACGGGAGAACCTTGTAGTCATGGAGCGAGCGCTCACTTTGTCCGGCGGGGGCCAGGCTGCAGGGGATGAATGCGAGTCGTCCCCCCGCCACGCGCCCTGCAGCGCGAGCCCGCCCAGCACCTGCTGGGCCCACGCGGGGGCTCTGGGTTAGCCACCAGCGCTGGAGACGCAGCCAGTCGGGAGTGAGAGGTGCTGTGAGCTTCCATACGTGCCAGGATTCAAAGACTTAATACCACGAAAAGAATGTAAAATATCTTAGTCATTTTGGTAGGGATTGCATATTGAAGTGATGGTATTTTAGATATATTCAGTAAAATCAAATATAAATTAGTTTCACCTGTTTTTTTTTTTTTTTTAAACTGTGGCTACTAAAAATTTGAAATCATGCACGCAGCTCTCACATTTCCGATGCTCGACCAAATGGCTGCCTTCAAGGAGAGATGAGCTAACTTCTCCAAGGAGGGCAGGGCCCTGTGGGACTGAGGTCTCTCTTGGGGCCCTGTGGAGCAACCCTGCCTAATGGTCCGGAAAAAGGCCACAGCCCTGCACCTTCTCAGCTCCGTGCTCTGGAGCCTTAGCTCCTCTCAGGCTGTTTTAACACCCGCTCACGGGGCAGTGGTAGTGCCGGCCCTCTGGGATGCTGTCACCGACAAGGCTGGAAAGAAGAGATAGAAAGAACAGAGGTTCTCCTGGTGGCCGCATGACTGGTGGTTGTGACGCTGAAAGCCATGGGACGGGGTGACAGTTCTTGAATGTAAGGAACAGGGACGGCTGTCAGCAGGTCCAGTGAAGGGGCTTTGGTTGCAGGCGGCCTTTGGCACGCTTTCCTGACAGGAAAGTCCCCATTGCATATGTAGCAACAGACCACCGTCAGGGAGGGGAGGGGTCCTGTGCCTCCACGGCCCTGGGTCTTGGGTGAGCAAGCAGGTGCCCCTTTGTGGGAGAAAATGGGCTTGGCTTCATGGGAGAATTGGTGAGGGGCATTTGATGAAATGACAGCTGGCCGATCATGGTCCTTTCTGCAAGGAGTGGGCTAGCTGGTGAGAGCCCCATTTTGTCCAACACCCTCCCCATCTGGTATTGCTCTGTGAGAAGCAGAGAATCAGTGTTTCTGAGCAGCGAAGGGATTGGACATGTGGGCATACATGTGAGGATGACCTTGGTCTCTCATCTTTGATGGAGTAAAGGCATTCCTGAGGCCCATCTGGGCACGGGCAAGTGGAACCTAGGGCCCTGGGCTTGCCCTGGACCCTAGCCTTTCCTGGGGCCTTGGCCTGGAATCTGGGCTCACATTGCCTCTGTGAGGTACACTTTTGCTTTTGTCTCTTATGTTGCATCTGCACTGGTCTATACGTCACAGTGGGAAAGGCAAAAGTGGAGTGACCAGGACATCTTCTGATTTCAACGGAAAACACCCTTTCACAGGCCCACGGGGGGCAGGGATACAGAGAAAGTCTGACATCCTGAGACAGCTGGGAGCAGTGAAATGGAGAGTGGGGCCCATTTGATGAGGTCGTAGAATCTAGGTGAGGTTCAGTGGGGTGGAGTCCGGAGCCGACGACCAGGAAAGAATTCTTGAGGTGTCTTTGGTGCAAAATGGTTTATTAAAGCACGGGGACAGGATCTGTGGGCAGAAAGAGCTGCAGTGCAGTTGTGAGGGGTGGCTGGTTATATACTATGGGGTTGGGGGAGGTAAGGAAAAAGGGAGGCTGAGAAAGCACTTTTCATATTTCTAAAAAGACTCCCAGGACATTGGAGGCCCCACCATCTTCAAGCCAAGGCTGTCCACACTATCACTGTGTCCTTATCAATGAGCTACGGTTACTTTCATATGTCAAAGAAGACTCACAGGATATTGGAGGCCCCTGTATTGTCAAGCCAAGGCTGTTTACACTATCACTGTGTCCCTATCAATGAGCTGCAGGTCCTTTCCTTAGTTTTAGGGCAGCCAGGAGTGCCGAGGAATGTTGCATACATGGCGGTTTGCAGGGTTTCAGCTTCTGCTTTGTCTTCAGCCAGCCTTCTATTCCCTCATCACATTCAAGGGGCAGCTAAGGCCCCTGCTTGTCAAAGGGCAATGTGGGTTCAGTTCTGCCAATCCTTCCTTTTTATTGAGAAGTTGAAAATCTAGACTTCTGGGTAAATTCTAATTTCTCAATATTAGCAGTAGTTCAATGATGATGAGGAGAAGGACAACAGCCTTATGTGGGCCAAAAAAAACACACAAAAAACCTATGAGTTGGATCCCTCTATGATCTTTCGATTACCTCTGACCTCTTGAGTATGTAATCAGGGTCCAATCTGGTCCTGGGATCCTGCATCCTAGCACAGGCCCTAAGGGCTGAGTGGAGGGAGTTCTAGTCTTATCTGGTCTATTCTAGTCTGGTCTGATCTGATCTGGTCTAGTCTGGTCTATCGACTCTGGTCAGGTCAATTCTAGTTTGGTCTGCTCGGGTCTGGTTTGATCTGATCTGGTCTGGTCTGGTCTAGTCTGGTCTATCGACTTTGGTCTGTCGTAATCTAGTCTGGTCTGATCCAGTCTGATCTGCTCTGGTCTGGTTTAGTCTGATCCCCATCCACTGATTATTTCCTCTGAGAAGAAACTGTTAGGCAATGAGTGACACAGAAGTGTCAAGCATTCTCTGCCCTAAACAAGTTCCCAGTCTGGCAGGCAGTAAAGACAGGATACAATTAAGGTCTTGATGATTAAACAAAATACAGTGTGTCATATGAGAGGAATGACCCCCATGTTGGATTGTGTCCTCTTGTTTTTTCCTGTTTTGGACTGATTTTCCTTTCTTCTTGGGCACAGCATCTTTTTTCCTTTTTTTAAAGATTTTATTTATTTATTTGACAGAGATAGAGACAGCCAGCGAGAGAGAGAACACAAGCAGGGGGAGTGGGAGAGGAAGAAGCAGGCTCCCAGCAGAGGAGCCTGATGTGGGGCTCGATCCCAGAATGCCAGGATCATGCCCTGAGCCGAAGGCAGATGCTTAACCGCTGTGCCACCCAGGCGCCCCGGGCACAGTGTCTTGATTTTCCTGCAGAGAATCACAAGCTCTCTCCTCTCAGTTTTTGTGGTACAGATAGCATTGTCTCCACCCTCCAAGTGTCCAGATGGGAGCACATCACATGGGTGTAGACAATCAGAACCTTCTATTCCCCTCCATTCCCATGGTGATGGGTTGTGGACATGTGACTTAAGCTAGGCTGATGAGATGCAATTTGGGAATATTTATTGTCAAGAAAGAGAAGTTCTCTTTTTGTTGGTAAGAATGTAGGATTGGGAAAAGTCACATTTGCCACCACTTGGTATAGGGCTCACCTGAGAATGCAGCCAACTCAGAAAAGAGATTGTGATAGTCCTGATGATGTTGTTCAAACAGATCAAGCTATGGCTGAAGTTTTCAGTGTCTTGAGCCAATAAATTCCTTGTTTTGCTGAAGCCACTTTGAGCTGAGATTCTCACTTACATCCTACAGAATCCTGTCCAAAACAAATACCATGGGGGGAATTTGGGAGTAGGCTCCTCAGGTGTGAGGATCCAGAAAAGATTTCATGGAAAAGATAGCACGGAGCAGGCACACAGGAAATATTTTGATCAATGGGAGGGAGGAGAGAATTTCAAGCAGAACAGAGCTCATAGCACGAGCCAAAGCTTGGAGGCAGGAAAAATGGGCACATTTGGATAATGGAGAGAAGCTTAATTTGGGTCAAGCATAGAGTACCTGTGGGGTCTGCATGAGAAAGCAGTAGTGAATACAGTTGGAGAGATTGGTTGGAACTGGAGTATGGGGTGGGGTTAGGGCTTATATTACATGCTAAGAAGTGGTGTCTAGCGTATGAGGCAGTGTGACCCTTTGGAAGGGTGGATGGAACTGTGCTTCCCTGAAGAAAGCTACAGTCCCTTTTAAGAAGAGACAGTGGAAACCGGAAGGTGTGATTTTAACCTGGTGGTTGTTCCTAGCATGTGGGAAGATTCCAGAGTGGACACTTACTTCCCTGGGCCCATATTCTTTTGATCCAATCCGTAGAAATTGTTGAGGGAAGCTGAGGGCTGAATTGCATCTGTCCCCCTTGTTGAACTAGTATGCAACTAACTCTTTTATCCATCTAGAATTTATGTTGCTGTATAGCAAGAGGTGAACAGGTCATTTATTTTTTTCCTCCAAATTATTAGCCAGTTGTTCGGTGCCATTTGCTCAATAATTTGTTCTTTCCCTGCTGAATTCGAGTGTCATATTTAGCATATAGTAAATTTTTATCATTAACAAGTCCCCCCCCTTTTTAAGACTTTCTATTATGTTCTTCTGTGTTCTTTCATTGTTCCTGATATTCTTTCTATGTGGCACACTCTTGTTATTTCATAATAGGAATCCCCTCATTGCAGTTTTTTTTAAATCTAAAATATTTTGGCTCTCCTAATTTACATATTCCAAAAAATATAGTTGCAGATTACTTTGTTAAAAATTTGGTTTTAATAGAAATGGAATTTATTCTAGAAATTAATTTGTGGTGGTACTGACAACTATAGAATATTTACCCTTCCCCTTGTGGAATATTGGATGACTTCTTGTATATGGGCCTTATAGCTCTGTGATTTTATTGTTGTAGCTTATGCACGTTTTTAAGAAATTTTATTTATTTGAGAGAGAGAGACAGAAAGCATACGTGAGTGGGGGAAGGAGCAGAGGGAGAAGCAGACTCCCTGCTCAGCAGGGAGCCTGATGCAGGATTTGATCCTAGGACCCTGAGACCATGACCTGAGCTGAAGGCAGATGCTTAACCAACTGAGCCACCCAGGCACCCCTAGCTCATGTACATTTTGTGAAAAATTTATTCCTAGATAATTTATGGTTTTAGAATTTTTTCCTATTGTGTTTTGTAACTTTATTATATGTTTATTTTGTATGACTATGCCACTGAAACTGTGTGATAGTTCCAGTAGTTATCCAGTTGATACTATCAGAAAATAACTTCGTTACCTCTTTTCTAATTGTTAAAATTTATTTTTCTTGTTTTATTTAACTGGCTAGACCTTCCAGATCAGTTTAAAATAATACTAGTAATAGCATGTACAGTGGACATGTAGTATGTTTGAACATTAAGAATGACATTTGCTTTTAATTTAAAATAGGTATATTTTCTCATGAAAAACAAAACTAAAACATAATATGCAATGATGGTCGTATGGTCTTATAAAGCCTAAGATATTTATTATCTGGGCCTTTACAAAATGAGTTTGTCAACGCTTGATCTGGATAATTGCATAGATTTTTATGTTTTTTGAATTATTGATGTGATGCTATTAATATTGAACCATCCCTGAATTTCTAGGCCAAACTTGGATTTGACCAAAATTCTACTGAACTTGCCAACCTTAGGAGAACAAAAGCAGGGTCCACATTTCAGAAAGTGAGGGTCATGGTTGTCTCTGGCCACGAGGGCAGGCCTCATGGGCACCAGTGTCCTGAGAAGGTTGCAGAAATCTTGGCAGAAGGGAGACATTGCATTTTATGGGGGTGTTTTGATGCTGTATTTTGTGGGTGACTTCTTGATGGCTTTAGCCCTTGGGCAAATGGCATTGATGACTATTTCCAGAATGTATTGACAGTGGGGTTGGGGACATTGGTTTCACTCCCCAAGGGGTCTCTCTTTGGTTTCCTGGGAAGGATGAAGCAGCCAGCAGAGAGCTGGTGTACGTCTGGCTAATGGGGGTGAGTCTGGATCTTCCCTTTAATGAATAGCCTATGTGGTCAGCTCTTGTGGCCTTTGTCCTTGGATTTGAGTCAGAAAGTTGTCACAACTCTTGCTGCTATGAATGGTCAGAAAGAGAGCACCTTTCAGGTCATGAGGCAGTGTAGGTGTGGTCAAAGCCTGAGATAGATACCAGGATGTATACAGTCAGAGTTGATCAGGGTAGAGACAGTGACCATCCTCCACCCTCCACGTCTCTGTTTCAGAATAGGCATTTAATTTGAAGTTGACTTCTCCCTAGAATTCAGTAAAATACACAATAGTGAGCAGCATGTGTATTTGTATGTTTGTGTGTGTATGTGAGTGTGCAAACTGAAGAAAGGGCTAGGTCCTTCCTCTGCTCCATGAAATACAACGTAGTGACAATATACATGGGTAGAGACAATTCACAAACAGAACTAATTCAGTGGGAACAAGAAGGTGGGCCCAGAGGTGAGCACAAGAACATAAGCTCCCCAGTAATTACAGACATCTTGGCAGTAATGTTGATGGAGCTGTGGGTTTCTATAGAACACAGAATAGGTGTTCAGGTCAGTCTTATCTATATTTACAAAGCCAGCAGAGATCATCTGTTATCCAAGTTACTTTTAGAAAAGACAGAGAGCACAAAAAGATAAAATTCAATGCCTAGAAATAAGCCCTGTGGACGTTTTGGTGGCTAGTCTTCTAGATTGTCACTTATGCTTGCAGACAGACACTCTAAATTGGCTGAGATCACAGCAAAAAATAGATATTGGTTTCTGTCTCCCTGGATCCTGGCACAGGGCTCCTAAAACCCTTGTAATTTCCTGTGTGATAAAAACATTAGGAGTATATCTTGTTCTAGTAGCTGGTCTTTGACCGCATCCTGGACACAGGAATCCTAAAGCTCTTGTGAATTCCTAAGTGATAATATCACTAGGGGCATCTTTTGTTCTACTGAAGTGATTCTGGGTGGGTTCCTGGATGGCCCTTCGATTGGGGCTGGTCATCAGAAAGAGAAAGCCATGATTAGAAGCTTGGCATTTTCAGCCCCATTTTCTACCCTTCAGAGAGGGGAGAAGGGCTAGAAATAGAGTTAATATTTGATAATGCCTATGTGAGAAAACCCCTATAAAAAACCCTAGTAGCATGGGATTCAGAGAAACTCCTGTGCTCAGGACCCTCCCAGACCTCACCCTATGTATCTCTTTATCTGGCTGTTTATCTGTATACTTTATTATATCTTTTAATAAACTGATAAATGTAAGTACATGTTTCCCTGAGTTTTGTGAACCACTCTAGCATATTACTCAAACCCAAGTAGGGAGTGGTTGGAACCTCCAATCTCTGTTTTTTGGTCAGAAGCACAGGTGATAGTCTTGGTTTGTGACTAGCATCTGAAGTGGGGGTTGCAGTCTTGTAGGACTGAACCCTTAACCTGAGAGATGTGATGCTATCTCCAGGCATTTAGTGTCAGAATTGAGTTAAATTGTCAGACACCCAGTTGGTGTCACAGAGAACTGCTTAGTGTGGGGGAAAATCCCTCACACATTTGGTGAGTAGAAGTGAAGTGTTCTGTATGAGTAGTAAGAAAGACACATAGGTGGAAAACTAGGTAGGTTTTCCCTTAGACATGGGTCCACTCAGTGCCCATTCCCAATCACCTTCTTAGGGGCTAAAAAGAGGAGCAGTTTATTTCCCAGTCTTCTCACCTGGGTAGCTTGTGGCCCACACACCTGAGTGCCATGAGACCTAAGGAGAAAGCTGCAGGGTGTATATCTTCTTTGAAGAAATTTCTATTCAAATCCTTTGCCCACTTTAGATTGAGCTATTTGTCTCTTAATTGTTAAATTGTAATAGTTCTTTATATATTCTGGATACTAGAACCTATCAGATATGTGATTTGCAAATATTTTTTCCAATTTTATGGGTTGTCTTTTCACTTTTTTCCTCTGAAGCAAAAACTTTTAAATTTTGATGAAGTCCAATTCATCTATTTTTCTTTGATTGCTTGTGTCGTAGCTATAATATCTAAGAAAGCATTGGCTAATCCAAGGTCACAAAGATTTATCCCTATGTTCTCTTCTAGTAGTTTTATAGTTTTGGCTCTTACATTTAGGTCTTTTCTATTTTGAATTAATCTTTTGTATATGGTGTGAGGTAGGGGTTGTCATTTTTTTAAAGATTTTATTTGTTTATTTGACAGAGAGAGAGAGAGAGCAAGAGCACAAGCAGTGGGAGCATCAGGTAGAGGGAGAGAGAGAAGCAGGGTCTCCGCTGAGCAAGGAGCCCTGTTAAGTCAGACACTTAACCTACTGAGCCACCATGGTGCTCTGTCATTCTTTCAACCTATTTGTGTCTTTGAATCTAAAGTGTGTCTCTTGTAGATAGCATATAGTTGAATCATATTTTTAAAAAAATTCATTCTGTCAACCTCTGCCCATTAATTGGAGTGTTTAATCCATTTATATTTAATGTAATTCATGATAAGGTGGGATTAATGTCTACCATTTTGCTCTTTGTTTTATATATACATATTTATGGCAGCTATATATATGAATATATATTGAATATATATATAGCAACTTTGGAAATCATATTCTCCCTTCACCACAGTTTTGTTTTGTTTTGTTTTCTTTTTTTTTCTTTTCTTTTCTTTTCTTTTCTTTTCTTTTCTTTTCTTTTCTTCTTTCTTTTCTTCTTTCTTTTCTTTTCTTTCTGCTGGCTTTTAAAAACTGTTGTCTCTGACTTTTCTGGACTAATTCTGTAACGTTTGTATTCTTTGTCATGTGTGGTCACTGATTTGTCTGTTGTGTTAGCTTAAAGGTCAGCTAATGTTTGGACAGAGATTTTCTAAATTCCTGGAAGCAACATGTCCTCCAGTTTTTGCTGAGGGGTTGTGTGTGTGTGTGTGTGTGTGTGTGTGTGTGTGTGTGTGTGTGTGTATTGGGGCATGCCTTTATTTCAATGCTTACCCAGGCAGTTTACAACTCCATCTTAGCCTTCACTGCCTGCTTGTGCAGATTCTCAAAGTTAGCCAGAGGTAAGAGTTTAAGGCCTCCTCAGAGTTTTTTCTGAGCAATTTTTTAGCCCTGAATATCCACACAGTCCTACACCCCTTCGTGGCCTCCTAGAATCCCAGTACTCTGTAGGTTCAGTGTTCATATGGATATTTCATTTGTCAGTTTTTTTTAAGATTTATTTATTCACTTTAAAGTAAGAGTGTGAGTGGGGGGAGGGGCAGAGGGAGAGGGAGAGAGAGATTCTCAAGCAGACTCCCCACTGAGTGTGGAGCCCAACTCAGAGCTCGATCTCATGACCCTGAGCCCTGACCTGAGCTGAAATCAAGAGTCTGACACTCAATTAACTAAGCAACCCAGGCACCCCTCAGCTTTTTATTTTAAGCTCTTTGGTTAATATATCATTTCCCCTAATTGCTATCCAGGCATCCACAACACTTGACAATCGCCATTGATGGTTTTTGACAAATAATTCCAGGAGACAGACTATTTGCACTGGGTGAGTTCCAAGTCAGTTCAAATAAAGACTGTTTTGCAAGTGGGGTCTTTCAGGGAATGGCCAGAATGTCAGTTCTCTGGCATTGGGGCTTTAAATGAGCCCCCATCTTATCCTGCTTCCTCCGTGGCTGCCAGGCTGCTGGTTTTAACCATGATTGTGGGTTCTTGGCTTTTAAGGTATCATGGAGCTATGGGGAGGGAAAGATGGGCTAGGATAAGCTAAAATAGCACAAAGCTCATCGTTTTTACTGAGAGTCAGCCTTTTTTCTTGATTAAACCTCTTCAGATTGCTGCATGTCTTTGGTTAATTTCGAGTTCCAAAGTGTTGATTCTAACCATTTTTGCCAGATTTCTCATTGTTTTTATGCAGCAGAGAAATGTTGGATGTCCTTATTTAGCTATTTTCACTGCTGTCACCTCTCTGAGTGATTTTTGACTCTTACTTTACATACAATTGTAAACAGTTTGGTTTCCCACCCAAAGTGGTTAGACAGCAGTGATTGGAAGGACAGAAAGTGGGTGTTATAGTTATGCATTCTTTACCACAGTGAGTATTCCTTCCCCCCATTTCTTTTCAAGCCACAGAGACCTGCATGGATATCAGAACAGGAATCTAGCTGTATTGAGCAGGGAAAGTTGGGAAAGACCTGCTTCCCAGCTCCTCATTGTCTGTCCCTGCTCCATTTAATGAGTCCTGTACTCTGCAGGCCCCCTTCTGTAGGCCTGGGCCCCATCCCATTTGGAGGTTTGAAGAGTATGTGGCTCTGGCAATTAGCCGACTCAGTTTTCTGTCCCTGCTCTGGAGACCTTTCAGAGTAAGCCCCCACTTCTCCCTATCATCTTCCTATCCTGCACAGCTGGATGGCAGAATAATGACTTTATTAAGCGCATCCTGCACTTAATTCCCCAAGGATGCCAGTCCACTAGGAAAGACTAAATCTGCCACCAGCAGCCACACAGCTGGTTTAGTCTCATCTGTCCAAACCTGGATGGGGGTCCAGGGAAGATGCACATGGGTTGCTCTTCAGGACCACCGGATTCTGTGGGCCTGGGGCTAACCCTGGATGGAGGCCATCATCCGCATACAGCTGAGTGAGCTATGTAGGTTCTGCCTACCTGTGTGGGGTGGGCCCAACATCTGAGACTGGCGGGGTCTGGGGTCTGGGCATCAGTCAGCATTCATGGTCTGGGAGGGTTCTAGGATAGGAACTCATGTAGGGAGCACACTCCTGAGTGCTGTCAGGTAGGGCAGAGGGGAATTTACAGAGTCAAGGAGGAAAGAGGTTCTTAGAGGGGTGCAGGAGGCTGAACCCTTAGGAAATGAATCAGCAGATCAAGTCATGGAAGACATTTCCTGGAGGGTACATGCTGCCTTGAATGGGAGCAAGATTAGAGAAGTCAGAACACCTGTTGTTTCTCTGGGCCTTAACTTTCTCATCTCTGAAATGGGACTAGTGATTCTTTACTTTGATAAAGCCCAGAGTCAGAGAGGGGTTGGACTCTGCACACAGGAAGCAAGTGCAGGTGAGATGCTGTAGGGAATGACCTTGCTCTCCAAGGTGACTCGACCATACCACACTGCCTGTTCTGGCTAGGGGTCCTGTGTCAGACAGGACTCCTCTGGCTTCAAGGGAAAGAAATCTGACTTGGCTTAAGCAAAGGGCAGATGTGATTAGCACATATAGCTGGAAAGTGTCTAGAGATCTGGTCAGGTGTGCTTGGTCCAGGTTGGGACCTACAGAAATGAGTCTTTCCATATTCTTTCTTTGTCCTTCCCTCTGTGTAGCTTCATTCTCAAATAGGCTCACCTCACTTTGGGTCCTGATGGCCACAGCTTCCATTCTACCAACTTACCAAACCCAAAGAAAAGCAGGCCACCCAGTCCCAGCCTAACTCTCATTGTCAACACTGTGTCTTATGTTCATCACTGAACCAGTTGTGTGAGTGTGAAAGTTCAGGCCAAGACCACATCCCTCTCCTTGGAAAGGGAGTGGGACAGGGCTGGGGAAGGGTGGCTCTGCTTCCTTCATACTACATGCAATGAAACCAGGGGGATGATTTCCCCCAGGGGCTCAGGGTGCTGTTACCAGCAGGATGCTGGGTAGGCAAAACCATCAGGTGCTGTATCCATCTGTTTGGGCTGTCATAACAAATTTCATAGGGTGAGGGCTTCAACAACAGACATGGATTCCTCACCATTCCAAAGGCTGGGAGTCCAAGATCAAGGTGCTGGCAAATTTGTTTCCTGGCGAGGACTCTCTTCCTGGCTTATAGAAGTCCACCTTCTAGTTCTGTCCTAATGTAATGGAGAGAGTGAGCAAGCTCTGTGCTGTCACTTCTCATAAGGACACTAATCCTAATCCCTTCGCGGGACCCTGATTCTCATGCCTCATCAATTCTAATTACCTCCAAAAGGCTCCATCTCCAAATACCATCAAATTGGAAGTTGGGGCTTCACATATGAATTTAGGGGGCACAGTCAGTCCCTAACAGGTCCCCCACAGAGTGGCACAACCAGGTCCTACTATTTGGGCTACATCTGGGGCAGCTTTGCTTCCTTCTTGTCCGTAGCCCCGCTCTTGGCTTTGCTTGGGGGTCTGTGCTTGTCCTCTTCACCCACGGCTCCCTACCAGCCAGACTTCCCTCCACCCTGAACCGCGGCTCTCCACGGCAGGTCTCAGCCACAGAATTCTTGCACCCCACCCTCACCCCTGTCCCATCTAGGCCCAAAGCAGGCCCTCAACTGACAGTCAGTCTTCTGTTTCTTGTTCAGATCTTGACCAATCCATTGATTTATTCATTCCTTTATTCTCCTGCTTATCCATTCATTCATCCAACACCTATTCACTGAGTAACTAAGATGAGTAACGCACCATCCCAGGAAATGCAGAAGTGCAGACAAATTGGTCTCCCATGGCCCCGAATCAAAGGGACTCCCTTCTCCTTGCCAGGCCCTAAATTAATCCATTTAAAAACAGCTTTATTGAAGTATAATTGCCATATAAGAACTGTGCATAATTAAAGTGTACAATTTGATTAGTTTTGACACAATATATATCTGCGAAACTATCACCCCTATCAGGATAATAAGCATATCTGTCACCCTCAAAGTTTCCATATGCCCCTTTGTTATTTTGTCATTCTTCCCTCTGCCCCTGCCCCCACCCACAGGAAACATTGATCTGCTTTGGGCCACTATAGATTTGCTTGAATTTCCTAACATTTTATAGAAGTATAACAAGACAGCATGAACCCCGTTTTGTCTGGTGTTTTCACTTAGCATGGTTATTTTAAGATTCACCCATGTTGCCACTCACACTGGCAGCTCAGCCTTTGGTTGCTGAGTGGCGTTCCATTGTACCACAGTTTGTTTACCCATTCACCTCTGGAGGGATTTTGGATTTGCTGAGAATACTCATATGCAGGTCAGAATTGTGAAGGGATAGGATGGAAACCTGATGGCTTTGTGATTGGTGACTGCAGAGTTCTGGATCCCAGCACACAGAAGGCCCTAGGGCTGGGTGTTTGGAAAACATGAGAATGTGCTCATCCATTGACCAGCATTTTCCACACTGTGTTCTGTAAGAAGTGGGTTTGATGTTGAAAGGTTTGGAAAATCCTCCCCATTCTTAGAGATTCATCATCTTTATTAGCTTGGTAAAGGCTCTGAGAAGTCCTGCAGTAAGGAAAATCCAGTATCTGATGAGCTAGTTTGGCCATACAACTTCTGCCCTCTTTTGTCCTAGGGATGACTGCAGAGCTCGCGTAGAAGCAGTTGGAGGACCCTGGCTCTGGGCCACAGCGCTGCCAGCACACAAGGGACAGGTGTCCACTCTCAGATATGCCACCCCAGTGTGTGGACACTTCACCTATTGGGTCTCATATGCATTCACAATTGACTCATGATGTTTTATTTTATAGGTACTGCTTGCACATAGAAAAGCATTGAGAATAAAACAACAAACACTGGTAAACAACATACAATTTGTCTGCACTCTGTTTCGGTTTGTGTGTCTGTGTCTGTGTGTGTGTGATTTAAAGGAGTAAAACCTCACCAATATAGATTAAGCTTCCTGAGTGTCTCTTCCCCGTCCTACTACCTCTTTCTCCTTAGCAGAAACCACTATTCGGAATTTGGTGTTTCTCCTTTCCAGGCACATCTTTATTCTTTTACTGCATACATTCTTATAGCTCTAAATAATATATAGTATTGTCTTGCATGTTTTAAAATTTCATAAATGATAATATACTATATGTAAAATTCTGCATCTTTCTTTCTTTTGCTAAACATATGTTTTAGATTTAACTGTGGTTCCTTAATTTTAAGTATTGCGTAGTGTCCCATTGGGTGAATAGACCACGGTCCATGCTCCATTATCTGGTTGGTGGATGAACATTGCCAGGATGCTCTTCATTTTTCTCATAATAAACAAAGCTGTGGTGACAATTTTTGTGCTTGTCTTCGTGTTCCATGTATGAGAATTAGGGATGAATTGCTGGATCTTGGGGTAAGGGTATCAGGAACTCTACCTGGGTATTACCAAAAAGTAGGCACCAATTTATGTTCCCATCTGCACTGTAGGAGAGCTCCATTTTCTCTCCATCACCAACATCCATGTATGTCTGTCTGTCTGTCTGTCTGTCTACATGTATTTTAATGGGGGTAGGGCCCTCAGGCCTAGACCCACAGGGACCTTTATCCCAACTATACTCCCACTAAGTGAATGATTTGGTAGAGGGTCTGCAGCATTGCCCACCTAAGTACAGGGAGAGGCTTCCCTCTTCCAGGGAGGGAGGTCCTTGAACATTAAGGAGGTGACTTTCCATGTTACTCAGGGAGAGCAGCAGTCTCGGCAGGGTCACCTGCTAAACCCCTGCAGGACTTGGCTGAGCACAGTACTGTGGCCCCAACTCCAGAAGTCTAAGTTCCTACCTGACCTCAACAGTCCCAGTTACTGAAGTCTGGGTGCTGGACTCATAACGCAAAGATTTGTTAAGGTCCCAGCACCACCTGTCTTATCCCTTCACGCAAAGAAGCCCCAATCTCACACTCAAAGATTTGGGGTGTGGTATTTGCCCCTGATCTTACTTACGTGCCACAGATCTTTGACCTTGAAGCTTACACATGCAGCAGATCTCTTCTAACATCTGGTCTAGGTTTATGTAGAAGACAGTCCTGTCTGGGAATTCCAGACTTTTAAATGGCAGAATAATGTCTGGTCTGTAATAGGTGCTCAATAAATATGCACGGAATGAAAGGAAATTCTGTTTAGTTTCCAACTCCTTACTGCTGACATGGAGCATGTTTCCATATGTTAACTGGCCACCCCACTTCCTTCTCCTGTGAATTCTTCCTTTCTGTCTTTCGCCCATTCTTTTGCTGGGTTGTTTGGCATTTTCTTTCTGATTTGTAGCAGCTCTTTACATATCCTGAAAAATAATCTTTTGTCAGTTCTGTGCGTAGCAAATATCTTTCCCAGTTTGTAGCTTGTTTTTTTTTTTTAATTTTGTTTATTGTGTCTCTTGTCTTACAGCAGGCTTTAAATTTTAATGTATGCAAAGTTCTCAATCTTTCCCTTTGTAGTTTGTGATTTTGTGTCTTATTCAATAAATCTTTCCCCACCAGAAGTCATAAAGATTTTTTTTCTATTTTTTAATAAGCCTTATAGTTTTATTCACTATTTAATTCTGTAATGTATCTCTTTTTTTTTTATATTGTATGATTTGAATTAAGGATTAACTTTTTTTTTTTTTTGGTAGGGACAACGGTTTTTGTTTTCTGGCACCTTCCTCACTGCTCTGCAGGGCTAGGTCTTTCCTTCTGTGTCTGAGTCTGTGTCTGGTCTCCCTATCCTTCCCCTTTGGTGTATTTCTCTTACTGTGCCAACGTCACACTGTTTTAGTTACTAAAGCCTTGTGGCCGATCTTAATAACTATCTTGATGGGTTCCCCCACCTTTTTGCTCAGGAGTGTCTTAGCTATTCTTAGTCCTTTCCTCATCCACATAAATTTTCAGATTAGTTTGTCATGTTCTATAAAATTTTCTATTGGGATTTGAGATGAAATTTATAGATCAATTTGGGGGAGTTGGCATTTTTATGACACTGAGTCTTCTCACCCATGCACACGGCATATCTACCTAATTTACTTTGGTTTTCTTTTATGTTTTTCAATAAAGTCTTATAATTTTCTCCACAAAGATTATGCACATCTTCTTTTTAGGTTTCTTTTGAATTCTATAAATGTATTGTTAGAGTTATTGGTGTCTATTTAAAATTAAAATTTCTGATTGTTAGTTGCTGTGGTCTAGGGATACAATTTGTTTTTGTATTTTAACTTGGATCCAGCAATTTTGCTCAACTCTTTGTTAGCTGTATTAGACTGTTTGTGGGTTCTGTAGGACTTCTGGTGTAGATAATCTTATAATTTGTTCATGATAAAATTTTTGCTTCTTCCTTTTCAATGCTTATACACTGCATTTCTTTTTCTTGTCTTACTGCACAAGCTAGGACCTTTAGTACATGTTGAATAGATGCGGTGATAGTAGGAGTCCTTGTCATGTTCCTGACTTTTATTGGATGATTCTAACATTTTATCATTAATCATGAGTTTATAGTGGGTTTTCCACACATACTTTGTATCATACTAAGGATTTCCATTTTATTCTTGTTTTGTTAAGCGTCTTTGCTGTGAATGGACACTAATTCCACATATATTCAGATGATCTTATGGTTTTTCATTTCATCTATTGAGAATAAATATGTTAATAGCTCTTTCAAATATAAACATCTTACATTGCTGAAGGGAGTTACTTGGGTCACATATTTGGCAAAAGTATCTGTAAGTTGTTTAGCCTTTATGAAGGTTTTTTTTTTCTTCCATGGAAATAAATGAAGTCCAACCAAATGAGAAAAAGCAAGAGTTATTTATTCAGAGCTTCCTATATCAGGGGAGTCAGCCACCATCACTTGTGTTTTGGTGGGGACTCAAGGGCAGGCAGAGGAGTGGGAAAGCTTTCTAGTGGAAGAAGGGAGGGCTTCAGGCATGCCCTGCTGGAGGCTGTGGGCCTAAGAAAGCTGTAGGCAAGCTCACTGGAGGGAGGCATCCTTGTGATTCTTTAGGGGAGCGTTTTGGCTTTCTGTGGTTGGTCCTAAGTTGGAAGTGGGGACAAAATTAGGGAAATTGTCAGTTATTAGTCAAGTGCTGTCTGTTTGGGGCTGATTATTACAGGACTTATTGTTTAGCTTCCCGGACTGTTTGTTAGAGATTCTGGTCTGACTTCCCACGAATCTGACTTGTAGAGATTTATAGAGAGGAGCCCGGCCACCTGGGGTGGTGTCTAGATGATGGGTCAGCTTTCTGGGCTGGCAGCTGCTGATTGTGGGCCTGAGTTCCATATATACTGCTGGCCATTGTCTGCTTTTATATTCAGCGCCTTACTTTGAGGGGTCCGGTGTCAACCCTACAGGTCAAGACTCTTACTCTTGGTGCAGGAGAATCAGAATTTGGGGCCGCTGCTCCTCCGACACCAAATCGCCCCTCACACACCTGAGCCTCCCCACTGATATAATTTCTGTGTCTGCTCTTTCTCCTCCTTTGCTTGGTGTGCTGGCTTTCAGTTTCCTAGATCTTGTCCCTTTTTCTACCAGTTTCCTTTGCCTTTAAAGAAATATGTGTTATATTTTATCTACTATTTCTGTGTGTTTGCAGCAGGGGGATTTCAGGTTTTACTGTCTGCCAAGTTGCTGGTACCAGAAGTCTCCAAGCTGCCCTTAAAGTGGGAAGTGCTTTCATTCATTTTTTTTGCTCAAAAACATTCATTAACTGTGACTTGCAGAGGGCTCAAGCTGGCAGCCCCGAGCAGGATCTGGCCCTCAGTCGTGTTTTTGTTCAAAATGAAATGGAAAATGGTTTGTTAAAGTCCTGATGTAAACACTTTATAGAGAGCATGTCCTTGATGTTCACCAAATATTTAGAATTTGTGGTAGATTTCTTACCAAAATATCCACAATTATTCTCTTCTTTAGACCCTTGCACCTTTGTGATGTGATGCAGGTAGAATGAGTTCATTTCTCCACCCTGGACTCTGGGCTGGCCTGGGACCTGCTTTGGTCAGTAGAATGTGGAGGAAATGACGGTGTTCTTGTTCTCAGCCTGGGTCTCAGGAGGCCCTGTACATTTCCAACGTGGCTCTTGGAGCAGCCCAGCTGCCATGTGACCAAGCCCAGGCTCCCCTGCTGGAGGATGAGGCACAGGTGAAGCAGAAGCCATCCTTGGCCAGTTGCTCTGGGCCAGTATCCTATTACTGCAGGTGAACAAGCAAGCCCAGCCACGGCCCGCCGAACCCAGCCTAGACCAAAGACCCATTGGCCAAGCCTGGCCCAAATTGCTGACCCATAAATCATGGGCTAAATAAATGGTGGTTGTTTTAAGCCACTCAGTTTTCGGTGGCTTATTGTGTGACAAAAGCTAGCTGACCCAGGACACTTGCCTACATACTGTGTCTGAGTTTGTAATCTGTGGGTTCTTGTGTCCCACCCAGACCTTGTGCTGTATGATGTAAGAAGTCCTAGCTCCTCTCTGAGCCTAACTTTTCTCACCTGACAACAAAGGGAGGTAGGATGCCCCCGTGAGGCCCAGAAAGTGCAATGGCCAGAGGAGCACCTTCTGAGGTGGGTATCCTGCATTCTAAGGCTGCCCAGCTCAGGCCTGGTGTGGTCTTTGGTCGAGAACCCAGGCACACTTGTCCTCTTTCTTCCCTTCTTCTCTGCTGGACTTTTTCCTTCTCCCCTATGACCTGGTTCTGAGAAACTTGCTTCCAGGTGGCTGATAGCCAATCCTTATGTGGACCCTCTGCATTGCATAGAGATCCCCAACCAAAGCTTTGGTTGGTGGGGCCTAGGCATCTCTACTCTCTTATAAGTGATCTGGGAAGACTGAAGCACCCTCAGGACCCCGTAGACACATTCGGATAGTCTGGAACTTCAAGCTTCAGGAGCTTGGTCCAGAGCAACCACTTCAGAACATTATTGATCAGATGTATTTGGTGACAAGCAATAGAAACACAACTCAAAACTACTTAAGAAGAAAGAATTATTTTATATCAGTCTGTTACTTAAAGTCCAAGGGTAGATCTTGTCAGGCCTCAGGCTGCAAAGATGCTCTGATGTACAAGAGGTGTTGGTCTTCTGTCTCCGTCCACAGCTCAGCCCCGTTCATCCTCTCCTGGCTCAGGGCCGGGTCGGCTGTTGGCCATTCCAGACGCACGACAGAGCGGGAGGAAGGGGTTCTCCTACACAACTAACTGAGAAACATTCCTGGAAATGAGTTTGGGTCTTGTACCCATCCTCGAACAAGCTGCTGACCAAGAGGACAGAAGGAGCCGAAGTTCAGCTGCACCTGGGTCACTGGCTGGGAGTGGAAAAGGGAGTCCTCAAAGGGGAATGGAAGCTGCTGTTGGGGAAGGAGGAAGGATACTGGGCAGATGGAAATGACAAGTATCCTCTCCTAGGGCTCCTGGATGTCCTGGTTTGGTCTTATGTTATGTCCATCCCTGTTGAGTAGGAAGGGAGGAAGGATAGGGTGCAGTATGTGGTTAAGCAGGTAAGTTCAGAGAAGAAGAATGCTCTGTTGAATGTTGGAGAGGATTTCCTGAATGGAGAAAAGGGCTACCCAGGAAGTGGGGCACCAGGCTGTCCTTCTGACTGCACCTCTTACTCCAGTGTGTCCCCTCAAATTTGCCCCCTTGAGGAATCTCTGGAAAGCACACAGCTAATTTCCTATTTAACTCCACTAGTGGCTGCCCGTCACCACCGACCTCAGGGTAAAAGTCAAGCCTTCAGTGACCTGGCCTAGCCCTCCTTTGGCCGCCTTGCTGGATAACTCTTCCCACAAGAGTTTTTATCCCACCATGCACAACTCCATACCAAGTCCTTGCTGTCCCCCCGCCTGGAGAAGAGCAAAGACCTTGTAGTCAAACCCAGCCAGCTCCCACTCTCGTCCACCGCACCATGTCTACACAGAGCCAGTCGTAACCATGGCGTGTCCTAGGTACCAGGCGCTTAATGTACATCAACCTTTGACTGCTGCATCAGCCCTCTGGGGTGTGTAGTGTCCACAGCCCCATTTCACAGATGAGAAGCTGAGTGAGTTGCCAGCAGGAAGCAGAGCTGAGAAGCAGACCCAGGCAGCCTGGGCCCAGGCGCCACACTCAGAAGAGGAACCACTGACTGCTCCATGTGCTCATGACAGCCTGGGACTTGGAGCCTTGGACACATTGCTCATCTCTCTGAGCCTCGGCTTTCTGTGCAAGGTACAGCAAGCCAGGCACCCGATCATGGTCAGTCAGCGCGGTTGACGAGCTGCAGTGGACCGAGGTCACTCCTTAGCCCCACCAGCAGTAATGCGGCACCGACTTTGTGCTGGCCCCTGCTCCGGGTGCAGGCGCCGCGAACAGTAAGACAGGAGGGCCCTGTCCTCGGGGAGCCGACATCATGGACCAGCAACCGCGTGAGCAAGAAGATGTCCGAGAAGTGAGTGCTGGGAGGGAAGTTGCCATAGAGCCAGAAGGAGGTGCGCCAGCTTGGCTGGTCAGGGAGGCTGTTGGGGGCTGGGACCTGGAAGGTCGAGGAGCACCCAGGAAGGCATGGGGAGGGGGGTCCTGGCAGTACCGGTGTGAGAGGCCGCTGCGGCTGGAGCTGGGGGTGGGGGCATGGAGCAGGTCAGATGGAAGCCAGACCAGCAGGGGAGGCTGCAGAGCGTGCAGGGTCTAGGGAGGCTTTAAAAAGATCGTTCAAGGGCTTTGTTTGCACCAGCGCTGTGACTGGGGCAAGTCTCTTCCCTCCCTGGTCATCGGTTTCTGTGTATGTTCAGCAGGGCCTGGCCCTCATCCTGTGGTCGAGGTGGGGGTTGGGGCAGAGCCTCTAGTCTCCGCTTAGTCCTGTGTGCTGCCAGACCTTCAGAAAGGCAGCCTGTTCTCCCTCGGTGTCCCCTCCCCAGAGCGGTGGCTCCCACAGACCATCCTCCCGTTGCCCGCAGTGGGCACCGCAGCACTGAGGCTGGACGCACTGGGGGTCACTGCAGGGTCTCTCCTCCCCCAGGCCCAGGAAACCAGAGGTGGGGACATATGCCCCCGGGGCCACACCGGGCAAAAGCGGCAATCCTGTCTTCTTGTTGTTGATTTTAAAAGCCAGGAAAAGGCCCAATTGTTTGCTTTCAGCAGGAAGAACAGCAAACCCAGAGCTCTCAGCAGGCAGTGCAGTGACAGGAGAAATAGGCTCTGTTCCCTTGATGTGGCCAATCTCTGCTGAGCGATGTGGGTCATGGGGGAAGATGGGCAAGGAGAGGCGGAGACAGAGGGAAGCCGGATGCAAGGAGAGGCTCAGATGCACCACTGCGTGCCTGGGAAATTCTTCTGTGGTTAAAAACAATACCTGAATCCCACTCATTGTGCCAAATCAAGCAACAGAGAAGTTTTAGAATAGAAGACGAAAGTCCTCTTATCCCTCCCTCTGCCGGTTTGTATTCCTCTCCCTGGCTTAATCGTTTTTTTTTAAATGTCTGTTTTTGTCCTGACCTTTTTTTAAATGCACATATATATACATATATAATTGTAGTTTAAAAAATAAATGGGATCGCATTATATTATTATTCTATAATTTGATTTTTTTTTCAATCGACAATATGCTTCTGAGATCTTTCTAAATCTCAGTGTCTCTTTCCCACATTTGTTTAAGAATGTGCTATAATTTTCTAACAATTCCCTAACTGAGGAATAGTTAAATTATTTCTGATTCTTTCTTTTGAGTAAAAGATTATCTGTTTTTTGGTATCTGCACACGTGTGCGTGTGAGTGCATGCGTGTGCGTGTGTGTGTGTGTGCGTGTGTGTGTGTGCGTGCTCAGTACCCCCTCTCCTCTACTACTCAAACAGGAGCCCTTCCTTGGGAGCCACCCCCACTGCATCCCATGAGGTTCTGTGGGACCACGGCCCTGGCCTCAGGGTGGGGGGCTGGCTCGGACATGACCCCACTTCACCGTGGGGTCCAGGCTGGGCCAATCTGAGCCCCTCTGAAACCTTACTACCTGTAAAAGCAAGAGCACCACCTGTCAGGAGGGCCCCGGGGCACCTCAGGCCGCACTGTCCTTGTGTCGGCCCCCGAGGTGAGCTAAGGGGCAGAGAGCACACGCTGTGTTTCTTGGGGTCACGATCTGGTTGTGCTCCCAGCCAGCTCCTCTATGCTCTCCCAGATGCACGAGCCCGTGCTTCCCGCTTCCTTCATAGGCTGGCTGGGCGTGGGTTTCTGCCCTGATTTAGAGCCCCCTCTGTAGCTGGTACTATTTTAGGGGAGACATGACAGAGGGTGTCTGCTTTTAGGGAACTTAACTTCTGTCGGAGGTGGAGAAAGCAATCTTGAAGTCAACAAATGGGCCATCAAGTCACCTGCAGGTAATGGATGTGGCTTCCTGGGATGAGGTCCCAAGTCAGGGCACTGCTGTGGGGACCACGTGGTGTTGGGCCTGGAGTGTGGGAGTGACAGCCACAAGAATTCTGCAACTGGCTGGCTGCCCCTGGCTGCTCAGCGAGGTTTGCAGAAAGAAATCGATGAGATCAGGGCTTTAAAATCTCAGCTCGAGACAAAGTCAAAGAATTAGAGAGCTTCAACAACATCCCTACAACAATCTCTTTTCCTTTGTAGCCAAAGGGCTGAGATAGCTGAACATAGGACTCCAGATTTGATCATGGGGTTGCAGAATCAAAGTGTAAATTGAATTAACAGCCATGACATATCTGTTACATAAATGTTGGGGCACAGATCGGAAAGGAGAGGAACATTGAGAATTGGAATGGGCATCTTACTGAACTCAAAAGTTTCTGAAAACAGCCACTTCTTGTCTAAACAGACCCGTTCTTCCCTTCTTAGAAGCCCTGCCACAACCTCACCTGAGCCGGTCTCCTTGCAAGAGGGCAAGAATTACCCTGTGCCTCTTGCTGTCCTCAGAGCCCGGTAGGCTCCAGGAAACAAGCCCGAAATTTGACCCAGGAGAAGATAATTTATGTCTGCATGGGGATTCTCGGATGACGAAGATGATAGACAAAGAGAAAACTCGGTCACAGGTTACAGATACTTCTGCATGCGAGCGGGGAGGGCTTCAGCTCCGCACAGAACCCACGCGTCCATTGCGGCTGGAAGGAGGGATGGCCAGAGTCATGACTGCACACTTATTCACAGGCTGCAGCTAATGCTTTGGGGTTTGGGAAGAACAAGACTGTCCTCAGGACTGGCGACGAGAAGGTTGCAGGAAGACGTACTCGGGTTCAGTCCTGACTCCTGAGTCTGGCGTAGCAGAGCACGTGTCTCAGGCTGCAAGCTCCCTGCAGCTTAAACAATGTGGGAAATTATTGTAGGTGGAAAGAAACCTAGGCGTTGGACTAGTTTCAGGCTGGTTAACTCAGCAGCCCAGCGAAGCCATTGAGGATTTCTCTGCTGTGCCCTCCCTCTGGGTGGGTCTGCCATGGTCCCAGGTTGACGGCCAGACCCAAGAATGACCCGAGGAAGAAGATACCATTTCACGCGCAGGTATGCCTTAGGACTGGCGAAGCATTTTCCAGCAATACCTCTGTCCTTCCACAGATTTTTCAAATCTCGCTGGTCAGATCGGGGTCACGTATCTTATCCTAAACCAGCCACTGGCAAGGGGATGGGACTCTGTGATTGGCTTAGATTATTCATAGGGTGGACTAGATGTGGAAGTTAACCTCCTAACCTTGGCACCTGGGAAGGACCCCCACAGATCTCTCTGGCAGCATCCTCCCCTGGGCTCTCTCCCCCTCTCCCAAAGGCTCTCCTTCTGCATGGGGCAGCCTCCACCACGTACCCCACGTTCCTGGAAAATCCTCTTATCCTTCAGGTGTCACTTCCTCCAGGAGGCCTCGACCCAGCTAGAGGCCTCCTTTATTTTCTCACAGCTTGTCCTTATAGGTACCATTTACTGTGGGCCTGCTATTTGTCCAGTTCTGTGTTCGGGGCTGTATTTATATCACTGAATGCTCATGACAATCCTAGAAGTAATAGTACTATTGCCATTTTATAGGCAAAAATACTGCGGCTCAACGCGAGAGCATTTAATTGCTCATCTCATAATCTCATTCTCTGGTTTCTTGCAGCAGCTGTTGTTGGCTACGCTAGTCACTAAGGACTTGGGGTGCTTCCGACAGAAACCCCTGACTTTTCTCTGGCCCAGGGGTGCACTCCTGATTGCATTGTAGTCTGAATCAGATCTCAGGACAGTAACTGGCTTCCATAATTCCTTGCATCCATCTATACAATCACCCACCCATCTGCCCATCTGTTTGTTTGCTTATCTGTCCATCCATCCATCCATCCATTCATCCATCCATCATCTGTCCGTTTCTCTGTCTGCCCATCCATCCATCCATTTACCCACTCACCCATTCACCTGCCTGTTCATCCACCCATCTGTTCATCTGTCCATCCATCCATTCATTTGCCCATCCACTCCCCATCCACCCATTTGTCCCTTTGTGTCTCTATCCATTGTTCCATCAATCCACCCACCTGTATGTCCATTCATCTATCCATCCAATCAACAAATACTTATTGAATGCTTAAGTGGTTGTTGTGATGTTAGGCACTAGGGATACAATGATGAGCAAAAAGTAGATTTGGCCATTGCTACATTCAGAAGCCACTTTCCCCCATCCCATACACAGCCTAGGGAAGGGACAAGCCATGGCCCAGAACCAAAGATGAACAACCCAGTGTTATGGTCTCAGTTCCAGGATAGCTTTGGGGTAAAAGGAAGGAATTTCTGAATGACAAAGCAGATCAAATTGATGCGTAATCGCTGTTGCTAGGTGGTAGACATTTCAGAACTACTCTGAGACTCACACTGTGATGGGGACAAGAGTTACTGTTGTTTTGTATTCTTGTCTTCTATCCCAGTCTACCCCCAAAAGAACAGAGCCCCTCCTTTCCCTTTTCCTCCACGCCAGTCACCTTCAAATAATTTTAATTGCACAACTCTCCAGACACTATTTTTTTGAGCACAGCACGCCCAGCACTGTACGCTTATGTATACATTATATACGTATTCTAAAGTCAATCCATATAATAAATATTAGCAAAGCTTAGTTTCTTTCTTATTCACTGGGTAATGGATCTCCAGATGTTTTATTCGGCAGGCACTGTTGGTGCCTCCTGCCCTCCAGTAAAAAAAAAAAAAAAAAAAAAGTGTCGTCTTTGCTTCCCTGTCCTGTCTGTGCAGTGAAGGATCCAGAGAATGAACAGAAGGCAGTAGAGCCAGAGATGCTGGGGAAAGTGGGCCGCTTTGGCAGAGAGCTGGGGAGGGCTGGGTGAGACCTGGAGCACCGCTGGGAGGGTGTGGGGGAGCTGGCTGTGGGGGTTTTGCCTTCTGTGCAGGATGGAAAGGGTGGTGATTCAGAGAAGTGTCCCTGGGTTGTGAACCAGAGGCCTTTGAAGCTACTTTGTGGATGGAGGCCAAATTTGGGAGGACTTTTTAGATGCCTTTAGCTTCTGGGCTTTTCTGAATGTGACCCTCTTGAAAGATTCGAGGTGAGGTGGTGAGGAATGTTTTGTCTTTTAAGTAGTAAAAGTAGAAATAATGGTCTAAAGCAGGTTTCTCAACCTCAGCACGATTGACACTTGGGGCCAGGTCATTCTTTGCTGTAGGGACCGTCCTGTGCATTGAGGGATGTTTAGTCGCACCCCTGGCCTCTATCCACTAAGTGCCACTAGCGTCCGCATCCCCCAGTGTGGAAACCAGAAATGCCCGAGGCACTGCCAACAGTCCTGGGGGGCGCTGTCCTCCGGAGTCAGAACCGCTGGCTCTAGGAAACAGTATAAGGGGGGGCTAGTTCCTCGGGACAAAAATCTTAGAAATAGAATGATGGGATGTGAGGGTGTACACATTTTCTTAAAAATAAGTGTAATTTCTAATAATAAAATTAAAACATTATAGCTGCAGAGAAATTAGAAAATGCAGAAATCCACAAAAGCCAGAAAAAGACTCAGCCCACTGCACCCACCAGAGATTACTACTCCTAATATTTCATTTTATAATCTTCTGCCATTTTCTATGCATATAAATAGACACATATTCTATTTTTAAACAAAATGAGATTAAAGTGCACACACTGTTTTGTCATGTACTATTTTCATTGAACGTTGTATGATGACCATCTTTTCATATCAACGAATATAATTCTGCCACACAAATATTCCTGGCTGTTGACTGTAACTGTGTGATTCTATTATAATTTACCCAATCCCCTATCGCTCCTTAAACATTTATTTTTATTTAGCAATTAATGTACGTGTATTGTAGGAAGACGTTAAAATTAAAATAACCACAATGTAGCAAGTATACATTGCCTGCAATCTCACCAGCCGTGGATAATCAGTGTTAAGATTTTAGTGTACATCCTTTCTTACTTTCTTTACAAAAATGAGAAAATGTTGGTACGTGCTATTTTATTACTCTTTTCACTTCACGATCGTGTCCGTATTGGTATGAAACCATTATTGATGGTGGCAGAGAATTCCATTGTAAGAAAATACACGATTTTATATAACCGATGATTGCCTATTAGTTGACATTTAGGCTCCTTATTTTGCCATTCAAAAAACACTGCAATCAACAGCCGTGTAGCTAATTATTTTTTCAGGACGAATTTCTCCAAGAAGAATGGGTGGGTCAAAAGGTACACAAGATGGGCTCAGATGTGGAAAGTGAAATTGCCATCTAAAAAGCTCTACCACTTTATGTTTCCACCAAGAAAGTACAAACACCCATACTTCCATACCCTTGCTAACACCGAATATAATGATAGTAATAATAAAGTGCCAGTTTTATAGGTGAAAGATGATAGCTGGTTGCTTTAATTTGCATGTACTTGAATACTAATGAGGCTGAACAATTTTTTCAAATGCCTTTTGGTATTTGTATTTTTCCTATTGAGAACTGTTCATATGATTTGCTCATTTTTCTATTTGTATGTCAATATTTCCTTGATTATTTATATGTTAAGAATATTAACCCCTTACCTGGATACATAGATCACAATTCTTTCCCCAAATTCGTCACCTCCTTTACATTTTGTTTTATTTTTCATTTTGTTTATTTCATCTGCTTAAACTAGAACATACAGAAGTTAAAGATTTTTGTAGTCAAATCTGTGAATCTTTTGTGATTTTTTTCCTTTTGGTGTCATACTCAGGACAGCATTTTCCATCCCAAGATTTATAGACACTCATTGATATTTTATGGTTTGTCTTTAATTTGTCCTTTTTTACCGGAATTCGTTTCGTTTGATTTCGTTTGATTATTGCCTAGACCCACTATGTCTCACGGCCTAGAAAGTCCCCTTGTCACCGGGAGTATCGTGGGGGCACCCTGCAGTCTCCTCAAGCTCTGGCCGGCTCCACGGGCCTAATGGCTCCGCGTCAACGGCACACGTTTATAGATTATGGCTTTATGACGGGTTTTAGTATCTGGGAGAGCAAGCATCTCCTCAGTTGACTTCTTTTCAACATTTCCCTGTCCATTCAGGAACTAAATCTTCCCCGTCCATGTTATAATGATTTCTTCAAAGTCAAAAAGTAAAAAAATCTCATTTGGATTTCAAGTTGAATTGTATCATCTTCAGAGGTCAGTCTGGTTGGAATTTATGTAAATAGCACCAGAAGATTAAATCTTGCCAAACAAGGATAAGGCACATGTCTCTATTTTTTCAAGTCTTCCTTAAAATTTCTGAAAGATCTTTCTGGAAACTTTTGTAGTTAAAAATGAGATCTTTAGCTGCATTGCATCAAGGCCAGAGAATGTGGTCCCTATGGTTCCTCTGTGTTTGTGTTTGTTTTTTTTTGTTGTTGTTGCCGTTAGCAGGACTTATTTAGATATTCTGATGGTGAAATATCGGGCCAGTTTATTCCAGGGGTGTTGGAAAGGAAGCCTTGTTTTCTGTTTGTGAGGTTCAGGTTTTATAATACAAACCCCCTCCCTCCCCACATACACACCCACACACATTGTTATGATATTCTTCAGTCTTTATTGCCTTCTTTCTTTCTGCCTACTTCGTCTATCAAGATTGTGAGAAATGAATTATAGTCCTCAATTAGTAGAGTATATTCACCAAACTCCCTCAATTTCCACGAGTTTTTACTTTCTATATTTAAATGCGATGTAATTTGGTGCATAAGATCTCATGACGGTGTGGTGCCCCCTGTCCGTGTGATGATTTTTGTCTCCTCTGCAGCCACGTCTGAAATTCATGTCTGACCCATGCTCCCCTCCTGATTTTATACCCTGGTATATATTTATCTTTTGTAACTTTGCTTTGGAAATGTCTCTCATGAACAGTATTTACTTTGGTTTTGTGTTACTCGGTATGAAAAGGTGGACTCTATAATCAGCTTTGCTTTAGGGTTACTGTAAAACAAGGAGTTAAACACGTATTATTGTAATTAGTCATTTCAGCCTTGCTTCTGTCACCTTCTTTTCTGGTTTCTGCTTATTGTTCCCCTTAATATTTCAGTGCCATTTTATTTGCTTTTCATGTATTTCAAGCTTTGGGGAAGTTTATGTGTTCTGTTTTTAGCTTAACTATTTTCAGCTTTTCTGGCATGTTCTTTTGCCCTTCTTTTTCTAGTTGCCAGATTCAGTAGTCAAAAACAGCACTTTTGGGGTCCCCCCATTTAAGACAACTATTAGAACTTTTTTTGTTTTTTGTTTTTTTTTGTTTCAAGAAACAGAAATCCAAATCAAACTGCCTTCATTCCAAATGGAGTGTGCTGGCTCTCTTAATCGCTGGTGCAGGGATGCGGTGGCTTCTGATGAGGCCAGGTCTGGGGGGCTCGGGTTGACGTCCTCAGCCCATCATAACATGTTATGTTATAATTACCTGCTTGAGGGCCCGTCTCCCCACTAGCTAGGGACCTAACTGGGTGAGTCTGTTAGGAAGGCTTCTGGCTGACCAGTGTGCTTTAAGGAATACGCATATTTGATGATCTTAGCTAACAGTAAGTCCGGAGATAGCCAGTTGTGTGGATTTGAATGAAAGGACTTTTTGCAGGATGGACAGGTTCAAAGGAACTCACAGTGTCATTGAAAAATTAGCGGTAGCTGGGAGCTGTTGCTTCCTCCAGGCCCGAAAGGCCAGGGAAGGAAATCATGTTGCCAGAAACCAGAGGAGGGAGAGGATGCGAGAAGTCCTCAACAGAAGATGTGCTCTCCAGGTAAGCGAGCCCAGAGAATGGAGGGAGGGGAAGAAACACCCTGACCTCTGTATCTCTCTATGACCTCTTTCCATACCTCCCACTGGCCAGTGTCACTGGGAGAGAGCTGAGCTGATTGGCTGATTGGAGTGTGTAGCGTGGGCCTCTTGGGCACAAAAAGGGTGGGTAGGGGTCAGGGAGTGGAAGGTAACCAGTCTGGGGTTGTTCTGGGGATCTACAAAACCAGAGTGTGTGTCAGAGCCCCTGAAATTCTCCTGCCTTCTCATTGTGGTCGGAAGGTGCCTGTTGCAGCAATAGGCATCCTGTGCTCGTCTGACAGCACCCCACCAGGGCAGAGAAGGGTGGGAACAAAAGGCCTTCCTGCATTGCCAAGTCTTATGCTATGGGAGACGCTCTTCCAGAAAGCCCTGGACGACGTCTCCACAGAGCAGTGCCCCTTGCTGGGTCCCATGCCCGTGCTTTGGCCAATGGCTGGTCCCCGTGAGAGACTGTCCTGATGGCCTCGGGCAATCACAATCCACCTTCCTCTGGCTTGTATCCACCAAAGGGCGGCACAGGGTCAGGGATTCTTCGCCTCATCCTACTTCATCCACCGGCAGAAGCTGAAGGAGATCCTGTCCTCTGCTGATTTTTTTTAAGTTAACTTTATAGAGGTGTAATTTACATGGAATCAATTGCACCCACCGAAGTGTGTGAGTCAATGAGTGCTTACAGAGGCTTTCACCCATGGGACCACCGCCACACTCGAGCCGCAAAGTGCCCGCATCGGCCCCCAGCGTACCCTTGCGCGCCCCCAACCACAGTCCCAGGCAACTCTGTCACTCGAGGGTGCTTTGCATTTGCCAGACGGCATGTGAGTGGAACCATACAGCGCACGTTCCCCAGCATAGGGCCTCTCTCGCTCAGCGCCGAGGTTTTGAGGCTCACCCACACTGTGGCCTGTATCAGTGGTGAATTCCTTCCTGCTGCTGAGTGGTTTCTGCTGCACAGACAGACGAACCACACTTCCTCTAATCTCCTCTTCCTTTTTGCAGCACTTTCTCCACTTGGCTTACAGGAGAAACCCTCCTTCTCTGCCTCCTCCTCTGTTTTCTCTCCTCTCTGACCTCTTCACACCGGGGCCCATGCTCAGGCTGGGTCCCCTTCCTGTGCCTGTTACCCAGCTTCCCACAGCCTCACCCAGTGTCCGGGCTTCCATCACTCCCTCCCGCTGTGCTGAGGGGGTCTTCCCCCAGATTTATGACTTCGGCCAGGCCTCCTTCCTGGAACCCCACACTTGTGCGTACAGGTCCTGCTTACCATCTTCTGCTGAGCACATCGGCCCTCGTCTTCTCCTGCTGCTGTAACAACCAACCACGGACGTAGTGGCTTAAATGATATGTTATCCTCTTACAACTCTGGGGGGTCAGAAGTCCTAGCATCCAGGTGTCAGTAGGACGGCGGTCCCTTCTGGGGGCTCTAGGAGAAAATCTGTTTCCTTGCCTTTCCAGCTTCTCGAGGCCCCTGTGTTACCTGGCTGTTGACCTCCTTCCTTCAAAGCCAGTGAAGCAGCTTCCAATCCACCCCTCCCAAGTCCTTCTGTGACTCTGACCCTCTTTCCTCCTTATGCCTCCTTTCAAGGACCCAGTGATGACACTGAGCCCAGCCGGATAACCTAGAGTAATCTCATCTCCACACCCTTAACTTGATCACACCCGCCACGTCCCTTTCGCCCTGTGGGGTGACGTATTCTGGGGATCAGGATCGCTTTGCAGGGGGCATCGTGCCACCTGCCACCGTGTCCTAGGGGAACCCCTGTCCTCTGTCCCCAGGCTTCCTCGTCTCAGACAATGGCCACAGCCAGGTTCCCTCCACTTGCTCCTTCCTGCTGTCACACCAGCCCTTCAGGGAAACCTCTTGGCTCCACCATGGAAGTCTACCCAGAACCCAGCCACTTCTGTCACCTGCACTGGTTAATGCCATAGTGTCTGGCTGGTCTCCTGGTGCCAGACCCTCAGAGCGGCCCGTTCAGCCTCCCCTGGCATGCGGCCTGTTCCTTCTGGCCTTATTTCCTGCTGACCCCCTAGTGTTCCCAGGGTGGCCCCCTTGCTTTCTGCACTGGTGTTCCATCTGCCTGGAGCCTCTTGCCCCTTTCTCAGGGATGCCTTTCAGGAGCATCTGTTAACCCCACCCTGTGGGGCCCTCCCTCACAGGCTCTGCTTTGCTTTGGCAGTAAAATTGGCTCCTCTCACAGTCTTAGGCTCCCCTTCAATATCTCAGCTCCCGCACACTGTCTGTCTTCCCATTAGAATGCAAGTCTCATGAGGTGGGGTCTTGGCCCATGCTGTTTGCAATACATCCTGAGCGCAATACAATCCTGCAACCTGGTAGGTCCTCAGGACACATGCGCTAAACGGGTGACCGAGGAATGGAAGTCACTGTGGGCTCAGGGCCGGTGGGATGCGCCGAGATCGAGGCTGCCCAGTGTAGTGAGTGAGAGGGTGGCCTGCTAGGGTCAGAGCTGTGCTCAGGAGGTCTTTCCTCCCCTCAGGGTGAGTCTTGGACAGCTGGGGATGAGATGAGTTTGGGGGAAGGGAGCCTATCCCAGACAAGAGGGCCAGGCGGGGGCAGGTGCTGAGGGAGGAGCGCGCTCGAGGGCTATGGTACAGGGTGGATGTGAGCAGGGGGTCCGGTGTATGTGGCTCTGTGGACCTGCCCGTGAGGAGGGGGGTTTGGTCACTGTGTGTGCATGACTGGGAACATCAGGAGTGTGTGTCTGGGGTGTGTTCTGTGTATTTATGAATGCCGAGAGTGTGGTGAGCTATGTGAGTGGGTAAGTGTATCCTTGTGTTTCTGAGTGTGAGCACCTGTGTGTGCGGACGTGTGTGATTTGTGTTGCCGTGTGTTCATGTGCATCTCTGTGGGCGGCTCAGAGAGTGTTCTGTGAGCTGTGTGTGTGTGTTTGGTGTCTGGGTGTGTCGCGTGAGCATCTGGGAGTGTGAGAGTGAGTGCAGGTCCGCATGACCAGCCGTGTGTCTATGTATGTGCGTGTGCATCTGAGTGTGTGTCTCCGTGGGCCTATGTGTATCCATGAGCATGTCTGGGTGTGTTTTGTGAGCGTGTGTGTGTGCCTTTGGTGTCTGGGTGTGTTGAGTGGGTATCCAGGAGTGAGCGTGTGTCCATGAGAGAGTGTGAGCAGATGTGCTTTGCCTGCCCAGCTGTGTGTCTACATGTGTGGGTCTGGGCATCCGTGTGTGAGAATTGGTGCACATGTGACTTGCATGTGAGTGGTCACGTCTGTGCGTGGCCCGGGGAGGTGCACTCAGGTAGGGAGCCTGGGTTACCTGGCAGCCCCCTCCTGCTGAATCCTGTGCCCCCCCCCAGCAGGTGTGCTGAACGCGAGAGCCCTCCACCCTGTCCCCGAGATCCTTGTCACCAGGCGCAGGACAGGAACACAGCTAGCACAGAGGGGCCCTTGAGCCCGTGCCCTTCCCCCAGCACCTCGCCCCTCGCTGTCACCAGGGCCACTGGCTTGGGTTAACTGATGGAGGGAAAAACCCATTAAGCGGCTGCCTCTCCCAGTCATCTGTTATCGGTTCCGTGCTCGCCTGTAGCCCGGCTGACGCGCGCTCGCTCTTCTTCACATAATTGAAGAAAGTTTTCCCATTACCCGCTGTCTCTGCAACGCAGCGCCCGCCTCTCGCCCCTTCGCAGTCCCGCGGATTCCGGTTTCTTTTCCTCCTCCTTAAGAAGCTGACCTAATTTCCACTGTTCGTCATTTTCTCCCAAACTCAAAGTAGACTGGCTCTGAGACCTCGCTCCCCCCAGGCCACTGTGAGAGGTGATTGTAGGGAGGGCCGCTCCCCGCTCCGGGACGGGGTCTGGGACGGCAAGCCAGCTGTCCTGGGGCAGATCAGGGGCCCCAGGTCCACTTCTCAGCTTTGTGCCTGCGGGATGCGCGGCCCCTGAACCCCCGTCCCTGCCTGAGCTTGGTGAGCTGTCCTGAGATGGCGCAGGTGACAAATGGAGTGCTCCAGGCACAGTGGCGGCACCCAGGGGGGCTCCCTGTGTGAGGTTCCTGCCCGTCTTTGCTCTGTTCCGGTGGAACAGGGGTCACTTTGGCTTCTTGATGACCATGATCAGGAACAAAAGCACTTTGTCTTTCTCTGCATGGCTGCTCCCTCCCCGGGGGAGAGGATGTGGGGGTGCTTGAATCCTTACTAGGTCCTGGAGGATGGCCTGGCCAGAGGCTGTCTCCATTCTTGCCAGGGGCCTGACGTTGGCCCGTTAGTCTCCCTGGCATCCTGCTGCAACCCCGGGCTCCCCACCCCCTACCATGGCCTCGGAGCCTCTTACATCCCCAGGAGGACTCTCTCCCTTGCTCAGGACCCACCATACCCTGAAATGCCCCAGGGCAGCGAGCACTTGCCTCCCTGCAAGACACACGGACCAGGCTTTGTCCTGGATGGGGCAGGGTTCTGGGAACCCTAGAATACCTGTGGGAGCCATGAGAGGGGCGGTGCCTGGTCGGTGCTGCCTGGGACCCAGAGACCAGGGAAAGCCCCACTGTGCATGGCCTTGTCGCAGGAGAGCAGTGGGGATGGCTTCAGCCGCCCTGCTTCCTGGTGCATGGACACCTGGTACGGGAAATGTAGCTGGACAGAGCTCAGGCCACACCATAATGCCCATCTCCCGGGAGGACCTTGGGCCAGACTCCAAGTGCAGGTTGCCAGTGATTTGGGGACTTTCTCGGTATTTAACTCAGCTTTTCCCAGCCCCTGACCTTGGCCTTCTGCCTGCCTTGTGGGCCTCCACACCCCGCCTCGTCCTATCCCTGTACCCCTAACACCACTGGAACAATGCTCTCAACCCACTGGGAGTGCAACTGCAAGGGGGAGCAGCTCTGGCCACGTCCACCATCACTTGTGTCCCTCCGGCACCCCTGAACTTGGTCACTCTAGGTGGGAGCAGAGTCTGGGCCCTCTCCTCCTGCCAGGCCTGAGTGTTCCTTCTTACGCCCCCCAGACCCGGGGCCGCCAGGGCTGAGCTGGGAGCCAGCTTTCTCAGATTAGTGACGTCTGAATCCCTCAGGTGCCCCTAGCCCAGAAACCTTGCCTGGGTCACAGTGGCCGGGTGTGTGAGGAACCCACCTGGCATCACCGCGGCGTGGAGCCTCGCTGAAGACCACCTGCAATAAGCAGAATGCTCCCTCTGTCCCCACCACCCGGCCACTGTGACAGCCCCGCAGCCCGCCAAACACCGCAGCCAGACGGCGGGGGGTCCTGCACCTGTGCCTGCCTGACACCGCCCTCCGTCCGTGCCCCCAATGCCCTGCACCCCTCACAGTGGGCGTCACTGTGGAGCTGTCCCCTTTAGGCCACATCAGTGCCTGTCCCCCCCGCCCCGCTGAAATGGCTTTGTCAACCCCTAACTAGAGAGGCAGAGTGCAACAGGGCTCCAGCCATAGCCCAAGTCCCATGACCTCACCTCCCCGCTCCTCTCCTCGATTTCCTCCTCTGTAAAATGGGATGATGATAATAATAGATTCTTTCTCCCCAGGGTGTTGCAAAGTCCAACTTAAATGAGTTAATAAATGGCACTTGCAGGAAGGCTGCCACCACATGGTAAACCTCCCATCACGGTTGCTCTGTTTACACCTCTCCTTACCAGGCGCCACTCCATGTAACTCCACTCCTTGGCTGCAGCAAGCCCCCCGTCCTGCCACAAACTTAGAGCAGAAGGGCAGGCTGCTCCCTGCGTCACAGCCAGTCTGCAGGCTTGCTTAGCCTCCCAGGTAGAATGGGCTTTGCTTTTTAAAATTTTTTAGGGTGTAAGTCCCACGCAGCAAGCGCACTGGCGCTCCACGTGCATGTCACTGGGGACGCCCACCCAGGTCAGGAGAGGGGGCCCTGACTGCACCCAGAGGGCCCCAGGGAAACGCCCGCCCCGTGGAGCCGGCCACTAGCCTGATCTCTCTGGCCGGAGATGCTCTGGTGCAGGTGTTCTGGGCTCTTTCACTAAACATCTCGTCTGTGAGCTCCACTTGGGGGGCTGGCCTATCAGTCCTTTGCTCCATGTTGCTATGTAAGGATTTCAATGTAGGAACACACTCTGTCGTATACTGAATATTTTTAATTGCTTGACAACAATTCAGTAGATTTCACATAAAAATACAGGTATCTGAGTTCTCTTGAAACATTGGGAGCTCAGGCAGCCCTGGGCCCGTGTTCTCAGGTGACGGTGTGTGGTGGCGCTCAGTAGGGCTGCCACCCAGCTGAGCCACTGTCCCTGCTGCTTCTTCCTGTGCCACGCCTGGCATGTCTCCCCCAAGGGCATGGCCAGCCCAGTCCTTCTGGGCATCTGGCTGCCACCCCTAGGAGGTCTGAAAGGGGCCATCTCATCCGTCCGTCTCCTCTAGTGCGGTCCCCTGACTGACTGATTGCAGCAAGGACCACAAGGCCCGCCCCCTTCGCCTATTCCCAGCGGGACTCCGTGGCTCCTCTTGTCCAGCCAGGCTCTGCTTCTCCTCTGCAATGCGGCACGTCGTATCACTTGCCTGGCCGTTGGGACGTCAGCAGATATGCTGTTGGCAGAGACTGGAAAACTGCCTGCTGCTGGAGCTGGCTCGCTCTTGCTGCCCTTGAACCCAAGACTGTCATGGGGATGAGTCTGAGCTACTCCTGCAGCCAGAGACTAAGAAGCCAAGTGGAGAGCCAAGGCTCAGTGGCCCACAGAACTGCTACCACCCAGACATGGCAGCGAGCCTCTCCTGAGCTTAACACTAGCCACACGTACTTGGGAGAGCCCGACAGATCTGGGTGAGACCAGCACCCAGCTGACCTGCAGAGTGGAATGCTACTTAAGAAATGGTTGTTGTTTTAAGACGTAGAGTTTTGGGATGATTTGTTATGCAGCAAAAGCTAGCTGCTATATTGTATTTATGCCCAGTGAACAAGTAGTGCCCCTAGAGAAGGGGCTCCTAGGAGAAGTCTCTGTTCCTCCTGACAAGGCAAGTGGCACCCCCTCCTCCCAGCACTGCTCCCATGGGACTGTCCAGCAGCCCTGCCCCCATGCCAAGGTGAATTCCAGCCTTTTCCAGGGGACCTGGGCCCTCTGATTCTATAGGACAGGTTCTGCTGACCAGCACTGTGCACTCAGGAGGGGACTTGGACAATGCACCATCAGGGCCTCTCTGCCACGCCTCTCACACCTGCTCTGGGAGCACAGAAGCCCAGCAGGGCTCTTCCCTGGAAGTCCACTCAGGAAGCTCCCCACACATGACTTCTGCAGGGCTTGTCTGCTTCAGCACTGGCCCTAAAGTTGGCAGCCCACACACGCTCTGTGCCTGGACTGCTGAGGGCCCACGGCTCCCTGCCCCAGCTGGTCCAACTGCCGGATTCCCTGGCAGTGGGCTCCCCAGATCCTCACTCTCTGACCCGGGACCAGGGGTGCTTTGCTAAACATGGAGCAAGTTTGTGGAATGAGCCCTGACCAATCAGAACAGGCATTGTCCACGTGCAAGGCCGGCCTGCTCGTGTCCCCGGCTCCTTCACACCACTTGCCATGCATGTGGACACATGCACCCACACACTTGCCTCACTGGGACCCCTTCAGTCTCACAGGGCCCAGATCAGCTAGTCTCACTTCTGTCCCTGCTGCCCACCTGTCCTCCAGGTAGGGAAAGTGGACATGGCCTTAGTTTCCCCATCTGCACAAGGAGACTGGACCAGTTTCTTTAGAAGGCACTCTGGTTAACTGGCTCTGTTGTCTGGGTGCTTCCTTCCCTTACTGTGACCGGGTGCCTTGGTGCTTGGGTTTCAGGGTCTTAGTTTCCACATCTCTGAGATGGCTCTCCTAGCTCAAAGCCTCCGGCCCTGCTCCCAGAGCTGGGGTGCAGCACTGGGATCACAGAGGACCAGAGCGGTATGGCCCGGTGGGGAGGGTCTTCTAGAATGGGGCTGTGGTGCAAAGCGCCTGCCTGGCCTGCAGCTCTGAGAAGTGTCGAGGAGAGAGAGAGGTGGCTGCCCAGTTTTCTCACTCCTTCCAGACCAGGTCAAGGCCTGTGTACTCACCCTGACCTCCTCCCAGAATACTCTTCACCCCTCCTCACCCAGGTGATGCCTCAGGTCAAGATGCTTCAGACCCAGAGAAAGCTCCCCTGACCTCTCACAGGCTGGGGTCACTCCAGGCAGAGCTACAATCCCACCGTCATGCTTGTGATGGTTCGATGAGCTTGTCCGTCTCACGCTAAACCATCAGCTCCGTGAGGGCTGGGCTGTCTGTCTCTGCTCACCATCTGGTCCCCAGAGCCTGGTGAGTGCCTGTCACACAGTAGGTGCCCAGTAAATATTTGCTAGATGGATGGACAGGGAGGATTTCTGGGCTCTGGAAGGGCTGCGAAGGGCTCCCGCAGTGAGCGTTTCCGCCTCTCTTTCTGAAGCTGCTCTGGCCCCATGAACATTTCTGGGCTGTGCTGGGGGGGGAGGTGTCAGCGAGCTGAGAGGGATCCTCGAAGTGACAGGTGCTTCTTAGCTCCAGGCGCGCCCAGGGCCCAGGCTGAATTGGCTGTTCCAGCAGCCCGTTTCCAGGGCTAATTGGGGAAGGGGAGGGGGAGCCAGAGGTGGGGAACACTCTATTCTGGGCTCAGACTGGAGGCACCCGGGCTGTCTCATGACAATGGTGAGCCAGTGTGTATGTGGGGGGGTGGGGGAGGGAGAGAGGGACGGACAGAGAGCAGGAGACAGAGGTCCACGTGGTACAGGTGTGTGTGTTTGTGGATCTGCCTAGGCTTGTGACCGAGTTTTACATGTGCATTTGCACACATGTGTGCATGTTTTTCTGTCTTTGGTATCATGCAGGCATGTGCCTGTACGTTGTTTATTTCTGTGTTTTGTGAGCACGAGGACATTTGTGCCTTAGGTGTGTCTATATGTTTGTGCTGAATTTGCGTGTCTCCGAGCACATGCCTTTATGACATGTGTCCTGGCTCCTGTGTATACATGTATTTCTGTGGGTGATGATTGTGCCTTGGGTGTGCACATCTACACGTATGTGTTTATGGCCTGAATTTGCGTGCATGTGTGCGTGCGTGCAGCACTGGCGTTCTCCCTGGCGCAGAGCATCCTAAGAATGGGAGGCCCGTCATTCTCAACCGTGGCCCCAAGACAGCTTGCACTCCCTGGATCCTGCGATGACAGGCAGCCCCGTGCAGATCAAGGCCTTCCAACCAGCCAGCCCTTCCTCTGAGCCCCTGCTTCATCCTGGCCCACCTAGACT
>NC_048221.1:56382185-56436334 GCF_002007445.2 Ailuropoda melanoleuca | reverse complement strand
CTATCCTATCCTATCCTATCCTATCCTATCCTACCCTATCCTATCCTACCCTATCCCATCCTTACTCTGCTCTAACAGACTTAGAAGCACAAGCCCTAAGAGTGCAGCTCACTGAACTTCTGCAGTGCACACGCCCATGTAACCATGACCCCACTCCAGCAACTTCTCATGTCACCCACCCCCCAAGAGTGACCACCATCCTGACCCCCAGCAACTTAGATTCGTGCTGCCAGCCTTTGAACTTCCTACACCTTTAGTCACACAGCGTGTGCTCTGCGGGAGGTAGGATCCGGGGCGTCCAGGGAGGCTGTCCACCGTGGTTCCCCGCGCCGGGGGAGAGGCCACGTACGGATATGTGGAAGGTGATCTCCGGGCAAGGGGCCCGTGAGCTGCTTCTGGTCTGGGGTCGTTATGGAGAACACTGCTGTGCACATTCCCGTACAAATCTTTTGACAAACGTGTGTAGACGTTTCTGTTGTGTGTAGACTCAGGCAAGCAATCACCAGATGGTGAGATAAAGGTGTGCTCAGCTTTAGTAAACAGCGACTGCCAAACGGTTTCCGGTGTGTCTGCATTGAGTCACGCTCCAGCCCGCACCGGGCAAGGGGCTCCATGCTCTCGGCCACGCTGTCCTCTTGGGGTCTGTCCTCTTCGCCGTAGCCATTCGGATGAGTGGTCATGGCCACTCTGGATCACATCAGTTTTTTACTCACTCTTTATCTCCATGCCTGACACCATAGGGTAGACATTTAATAAGTATTTGTCAAAGAAAGGAGAGAGGGAGGCAAGGAGGGAAGGAGACAGACCAGGAGAGAGGGAGGTGGGGAGAGAGGGAGGGAAGGGAAGGAGGGGCTGTCTCTTAAATTGGTTTGCTTCTGCCTCTGAACCTCGAAGCCAGCAGGCTCCACGGATCCAGCAAGAATGCCCTCAGCCCTGGGGACAGCTTCTCAAGCAAAGATCAGAAGTCTAGAACAACATAGGCACTTTGATCCATCTCTTGCTAAGATGGAAACATTCCTGGAGGGTTGGCAGGAGGTGGACACCTCTGGACCAGCACAGCCTCCCTGGGAAGGAGCGAAGTCAGCAAGATGAAGAGAAATGGTCCAGGTGGCACCTCTCCGGCTGGGAAAGGAGAGCAGAGAGAATCAAAGGCACATCCTAGAAGAACCCTGGTCCGGGAGGTGGGGGTGCCGGGAGCCTCTGGAGGAGGCCAGCCAGGGGGACGCAGCTCAGCCCGCTGAACCTCTCCTTTGTTTACGGGCACACAGCAGAATTGGAGAGAGGGATGGCAGAAGGGAGGGTGCGATTCCGGCTTCCACATCAGGGGGAGAAAGGGAGGGGGGAGGGTAAGGTCAGGGAAGGGCCGAGCAGGTCTACCACTCAGGCATGCATGTGGGGGGGGGGGCGGGGGGGGCACGCGCGTGTTTAATTTAAATTTGAACAAAAGAAGGCAAAAATGGCCCTAGTAGTATCCACGAAACAAACATACAGAATACTGTTCAGAGGCTCACTGTCAAACGGCATTAAGGAGGTCAGGACTCACTTCTGGAGCCTGGGCCGTGATGCCTGGCTCTGTGCCAACCGCTTTCCACGGGCTAATGCGCTTCCTCCTCACAGCTCCGTGCCGTGGACACTACTCCATCCCCTCCCCAGACGAGGACGCGGAGGCACACACCGGGGAGCCACAGAGGCAGCATGGAGTAGCCCCCGGGGTTCGAGGGGCCGCAGTTCAGCTCCAGAGTCCGCACTCCCCGAGAATCACGGGAAGATGCAATTAATCATGATTTTCCTTTTCCTCACACTTCTATATGCCAAACAGCTACAAAACACACCTCTAACGTGCGAGATACCCGATTGGAGATGAAGAAATTCGATTACGGTGAGACATTTTAACTGATATTCCTATATGAAATATTAAGGAAACAAAAAATGAGCAAGGAGTATCCGAGCTCTGTAATTAAGAGGACAGAATTAATATGTAAACATCTATCATTATGCCCAACAGGGAGCGTGCCATGCGAGTGAGTGCTGCGAAACAGCTCTGAAAGCCGATCCTTTGGTCAGTCACGGTGCAAATGTCAAAAAAGATGTTTGAGCAGATCTTTTAGAACTGACAGTCTTGACCGCAATAAAATAAAGCTGGCAATAAATTCTTTCTAAATATAGAAAGAAAATTGGAGATTTAAAACTCCTCTCCTAAATAACATGTAGTTCAAGAAGGAAATCCAGCACACAACAGACTACCTGGAAAACAATGAAAACAGCCCCACATATCAAAACCTCTGGGACAGTCCTCGCTGGCCTCAGAGGCTTCTCCGTGACTTTAAATGCTTTTATTGTCAAAAACCCACTCGCACACACAAAGAGAACATCATGAGGCTTTCAACCTCAGATTTTTAAGAAAAGAACAAACCCAAAGGAAAATGGGAGAAAGGAAATAATAAAGATAAAAGCAAATAAATAAATTAGGGAACATAAAAGCATGAAAATAATAAATAAATAACAGACCTGGTTCTTTTGAAAAGAAACTAATAAAATAGAAAAAAAAAACCTCCTATAAATCGAATCAAGGAAATCTCTGTAAATGTGAAGGTCTTCCCACTTCGAATTCAGTGCTCTTTAATTTTTTAAAGACAGGCAGGCTATTATAACGAGGAAAAAAAGAAAGAAAGAAACAATCTCCACTAAGGTCGCAGGGAGGGGAAGCTGCAGAGACGTACAACAGACGTTCCTCTACGATAGAGCCTGTGAGATTGGGGACACAAATGTCCCCAGCCTTGGTCAAGGAGCATCCTCATCTCAGGGGACGCATGTGAGGGCGCTGCCAGGACTGTCTTTCCAGATGTCTTCAGTGCGTGGAATGAACGAGGCCCAGTGGCCTCCGTGCCCATTTCACAGATGTGAATCGTAAGCTCAGACAGGCTGACATCCAAAGGTGCCCCCTAGCACTGGCCACCTCTGGCCCCCCCAGAAGGGCCTCCCACCCCATCCTCTATTTCTCTGTTCTTAATTTTCTTTTCTGATGAATTTCTTTCCTGGGTTCTTTTCTTCTTTCTAAACAAGGAGGCAGAGGTCTCGACAGATCCAAGAGGACCATCGGCAGCTATAATCACCAACAAAGTAGTTCAAAGTCCATGGTCTCCTGGAGTCGCTGAGACCCCTCTCTGAGGGACAGCTACCCCCCAACACACACACATCCTCAGCCCTCCTCACAAGGGAATCCAATTGTTTCATCATCGCTTTGATACAAAGATACCAGGTGGGATCACAGCTCACACGGCCACACTGATTGCTTGAAGTAACTAAGTGAAGAGTTTATTTTAATGGCCAAAGTCATTTTAAAATGATCCCATGAACCATTTTCAACCGACAGTCCCATTAACGTAACATTTTTACTTAACGGAGGCCATTTTGGCCGAGGCAGGGGGCAGGGGTGCTGATGAGACGCTGGTATAACTTAGGAGAGTGTAACTCAACCTGGTTCAAGCAAAACAAAACAAAAGAAAACCAAAAACAACCAGACTGACTCTCTTGGCTCGGGGCCTGGCTATACCCAGAGGCTGCGGCCAGGCTGTTGCAGGCCCCTCTAGCTCCCGGGGGTCTGTTTTCTCAGAGTGTGGCCAGCCGGGCCCCCCGGACTTCCAGCAGAGGCCTGGTGACACTCAGGTCGACTTCATTCTCCAAAGGAAAACGAGGAGCCGGTGCCACCCGGCGGCGGGTTGTCTGCAAATCTGGAGATGCGTGCAGGTGTCCAGTTTCCAAACGCGTTCCCAGAGATACAGGCTGAAGGTTTTGGGGTGTCATGGTGTCTGTCTCTTATGTTCAGAGAGTGTAGCAAAGAGAAAACGCATCAAGGGAGGAGGACAGGTGGGGCAAGGAGCCCAAAGGTACAGCGACAACTGCAGGCTTTTCAGATTTCTTTCAATCATTCTTTCAATATTTCCATTGTACGTGTTTTCATAAGGAAGGGTGCCAAGAAGGGGTGCCTGGGTGGCTCTGTTAGCTAAGCGTCGGACTCTTGGCTTCTGCTCAGGTTGTGATCTCAAGGTCATGAGATGGAGCCTCCACTGGGCTCCATGCTCCACGGGGAGTCTGCTTGGGATTCTCTCTCCCCCTCCCCCTCTGCCCTTCCCCCCAAAAAAAAAAAAAATAAAATAAGGAAGAAAGGTGGCAGGGGAGTCACCAGCTCCGTTGTTTTCAAATACAAGGAACGTTGCAGATTTTGCCGATGAATGTTCAGTGTAGATGTGTGAGCCCAAGGGCCCTTCTCCGGGCGCAGTGAGCAAGCAGCCTGACACAGCCTCCTGCACGATCCCGCGCCAGGGCCTTGGTGGACAGAGGAGGCCCCGGTGCCCGGGCCCTGGGCTTCCCTGGGCCGTGAGCTTCGCGCCAGCCGGCCGGTCTGCGGACGAGGGACAAGGCGCCCCAGCTGCCCCCGCCTCTCCCACCGTCCGCAGCCGGCCAGACAAGGGGCACATTCTCCCCGGGGTGTCTACCTCCAACCCAGGAAGCCGGAAGGAAGGGCTCTTCACAAGAGACAGGCCCTTTCTCGCGCAGCAGAGTGGGTGGGGAGGAGACGCCTATTGTCCAGGGAGAGACAGGCGGGGAGGCGGGAGCAATGTGAACGACATGCAAAGTGATGGGCTTCGAGCAGATCCGTAAACCCTCCGATTTTTATCGATGCTTCTATTGAGAAAGAAGAACAATGCATCAGAACAATGCGTGCAGACTCCGTGGAGTCTGATAACACCAGGCGCCACTCCCAGCTGGGCCGAGCGCTTGTTGGGTGATCTCAGACATTGATTCCACCTCCTTGTTGCCTCAGTTTGCTCATCTATGAAATGGGGGTGGTACCTCCCAGCAGGGCTGTGACGATTAAGCAATTCTCCAAGGGTCGGTGAGTTAGGGAATGAATTATAGACCACAGCTCCGCTAACCACCTCACAGTTGGGAGCTGCCATTGGGGCTGACGGCTGCCCATCCCGGCCCCTGGCCCCTACCCCACCGCACAATCCGCGCTCCCTCAGTGCTCCCCACAACCTCACCGCAGGAACCCCTGGTGTGTTTGTTGAACTCCTCGGGGTTCCTGGGAAGAGACATATCCTGAAGGCCTTGAGGGAGAGAGCTTGATGCAGTGTCGCACGCAGCCCCCTGTGTCCCGGGCTCCCAATCCCAGGTCCCGACCTCACGGAGAACGTGAGCCACACCAACACCATTTCAGAGGCATCCACGGCTTTGGAAGCCCCAGGTGGTGCCGCCGAGTGCAAAGGAAGGCTCCCTGTCATGGGAAAGCCCGTGCACGCGTGTGAGCACGCACACACACAGAGGAAACATACACAAGAGCAAACAGAACTTTCAGGAACACGCTAAACACTCATATCCATCAAGTATTTACTGTCTGCAGAGCTCCTTCATGTGATCCCTCACCGGAGTCTCCTATCGCCCTGGGGGTCCCTACTTGATGCTGGGAAGAGGGTCTTAGCGTTGGCTCCCCATCATCACTAGAAGTCACAGATGACTCCTGATCCCCCCCGCCCCGTGCCTTTCCATCAGGGGGCATTTAACTGCTTCAGAAACAGCCTCCCCTGTCCCAGCCCCAGGATACATGTGATCACAAATCCTACAGTGGTTTTTATCTGGCTGCTCTGTGAGTGTCTCCCCGCTGAGCTGCTGTGGGCAAGGCGTGTGTCCCCGCCTGCAGGGCTGGAGGCTCCGGGAAGGGGAAGTGGTGGGAGGACGGTGGGGGGGGGGGGCCTGCCGGAGTCTTGCTGCAGGGGTTGGCAAATGAGGGCCTACAGGCCAAATGCCACCTGCCACTTATTTTTGTATAGCCCTCGAGCTAAGAATGGTTTTTACATTTGTAAGTAGTTGGGCAAAAAAAATTTTTAAGGTGGGGAAGCCTGGTGGCTCAGCGGCTGGCTCTTGGTTTCAGGTCAGGTCACCATCCCGGGGTTCTGGGATCGAGCCCCAGGTCAGGCTCCATGCTCAGTGCAAAGTCCGCTTGTCCCTCTCCCTTCCCCCCCCCCGGCTCCTCCCACTGTGTGCTCTCCTGCTCTCTTTCAAATAAATAAACAAAATCTTTTGAAAAAATTCTTAAGGGTAGTATTTTACGGCGTGAGCAAATTTTATGAAGTCCAAATTTCAGTGTCCGTCAATGAAGTTTTATCGGAACACAGCCACGCCTGCCTGTTTCTGCATCCCCTGCAGCTGCTTCCCCACTGCCACAGCAGAGCCCAACAGCAGCAAGAGGGCCCCTGTGCCCGCAGAGCCAAAATCACCTCCTACCTGCCCCGGGGCAGGACAGCTTTGCTGAGCCCTCCCTTACCTCCCCCTGCCTCTCTCCCCTCCCTTTATCACCTGGAGGCCCCTGTTTTTTTCCACCCACTCAGTGCTCCTTCGGCCAAATGTGTGTGAGCAGATGTGAACGTGAGCAGAAGACCGAACCACGCGTGTCTGGCTGGCTGAGCTCTCTTGTGCTCAAGAAGACCGAGCCTGGGGAGCCGCGCTCCAAGGAGGGGGAGCAGCAGGAACCAGATCGGCCCCAGCTTCCGGCAGCTGAACCCCTACTGACCCCGGAAGTCTAGGTGAAAAATAAGGGTTTACTGTCGGAAGCCACTGAGTTTGGGGTGGTTTGTTAATGGTGGCCATAGCTGACTGGGACGATCTGTAACAAGAACGAATTATCAAAAGAACTGGTTGTAACTTGGCTCATTTTTGAAAGACTCTCATTCATTTATCACAAAATCCCCCATTTTCTGGGTAATGATAAAACAAGAGTGCCGATAATGGCATGGCCCAACCTCTGGGCCTTTGCACTGGTGGTTCCCTGGGTCCCTGCTCCTTCCTGGGGCCTGCAAGTACACTCCCTGTCCTCCTCGGGGTCTTCACGCAAATGTCAGTTCTCAGGAAGGCTCTCCCAGTCACTCTATTGTAAACTGAAACCCCCACCCCAACAGCACTTCCTGCTGCCATTATCTGCTTCCTTTACCTCCCAGGACATATCAAATTCTAACAGGATCTATTTTCTTATTTATTTCATTTATTTCCTCTCTTCCACCTCTAGAATGACAGGGCAGAGGTGAGGGCAAGGATATTTGTTTCGTCCACTGCTAACCCACAACCCTGATTTTGTTTCTCCTCTCCTTGGGCCCTTCAATCCTTTCCCAGCACACTCAAGGCGTATGGCCCTCTTCTACCCTCACCCTGTGACCTTTCAGACCTCCTCTTCCCCTCACTCACTCTGCTTCTGCCACCCCAGGCTCTTCACTGTTCCTCAAACAAATTAGCCACACTCTGCCCCAGGGCCTTTGCACTGGCTATTGCCTCTACCCAGAACACCTTTCCCCCAGATGGGCGCATGGCTGCTTTACCGCTTTCTCAGGGAGGCCTCCTCTGAATGCCTTCATTTAAACTGTAACTTACGTATTCAATAAAAATTAATTGAATAAATACAAGGGAGGGAAGGAGATCTGAAGGGAAGGATCAGGACCTAGGAATACTGAAGAGTTGTTAGTCTGCTATAAAGAAAATAAACACTCGGGAGATGGAATTTAGGAAACATCCTGCCTGAGGCCTCCCCAGCCTTCGGATCTAACAATTTACATTCCCAAGTGGCATTATCTCCCCACGGCAAACATCCTGAGGCCTCCCTGCCAGCTCGGCTCCGTGGGGGCTTGGTTGCTCGAGAGCAGAAAGTAGGAAGCTCTGTGGGTTTTGCACGTGGGGTGAGTGCCTGAGTGACAGGTCACACACTGCTCAGCCCCATGGTGTGACTGTGCTGGCTGGGACGGCAGGCCCAGGCCTGCACCGGACACCGCACAAAGGGGGAGGACTTGGGAACCAGAGACAGGGAAGGGCCTTCTCGAGCAGGCAGCTGTGAAGGTGGCGGCGGGTGAGCAGAGCCTTCCCCACAGTCTGTGACGTGTGTCCTGAGCGCCCCGGCCCACCCCTGCGAGAAGAGCCACTGCTAGGAGGAACAACAGCCACAACCTACCTTGGAAGCCTCCATTTCTTATCTGTAAGATGGGCATAACAGAGGCTGGAGGACTCCATGGGAACATGGCCTCCCCCACGCTCAGCAAATGCTAACTTATCGCCAGGCACGGCTCTAAGTGCTTCCTACACACTACCTCACCATCCCCCCCAACAACCGTGATGGAGGCAGATGAACTGCCCTCTGCAGATGGGGAAATGGAGGCCTTGCCCTTGGCCTCGGGTGAGGATCTCATTTCACCCTCCTGTCTTCTTCACTCTACTCCAGACAGCCTCGCCTCTGTAAGTCAAGCATGCAGAACAGAAGTGCTAACTACAGGCTGTAAACTCTTCTGCCCCGAGATGGGTGAAGGCAAGGGGAGGAGTATGGCCCCAGTAACAGATAGGAGGACAGACGGGGCATCTGCGTTTGCTGAGGACCGGTCCCGGGGCAGTGCCTGGCTCAGCCGACAGCCCTGGACGTCTGGATACCTGAGAAGACAAAGCAGGCACGGTCTCCCCCCATCATCTAAGAGTCTCATTGGGTGAGTTACACAGTCCGCCTGAGCTCCATCCAGAGGGATTGGCTAACTGCCCAGCAAACCCACGTCCCCTTCCTCCTGGCCCCAAGGAGGAGCTGGACACCATGTTCCCACCTCCTTTGCTCATGGGTGCAGCTAGTGAACACGTGTGAGGTGACACCCGGGGTGGCTGACGAGCCATGCATCGAAGGTCGAGTCTCCATCAGCCTAGGTCCCTGAATGATTATATGGAGCGGGCACACGTGACCCCATCGCAGCCACCCATTAAACTTGATGGGAGTGACAAATACGCTTCTACTGTGCTCAGCCACTGAGATTTCTTCCGATCTGCTACGGCAAACTAGGGTCAGCGTGACATACTCGCATTCCTCATCTTTCAAATGGGGTAATACGTATGTTCAGAAGGCATTCAGTGGGTTAAGGTAAATGTGATAACATGCCAGCATGCGGGGAATACTCAGTGAACGTTTGATTAAATGTTCCATGAATGTCTGAATGAGTCCGTGGGGTGGTTTGGCTGGTGCGTTCACCAGCAAGGCCTTGGTCTGTAAATGGCAGGATGCTGGATGAACGGTTGCAGAAACCATACGGACGCTGACTGTTTACTTGGAGAGTCCTCTGGAAGCAGCAGCTCCGGAGCCCCTCCCTTGGCCCAGCCAAGTCAGACCCTTCCCGCCCTTCCGCTCTGCTGTTCTCAGCGTGATGGCTCTTCATTGTTGCCCTTGCCCCTGCATGGTCCCTGCAGCTCCAGGCGTCACACGCCCACACCGTGTTCCCACGGAGGAAGGAAGAGGTGGGGGCAAAATGCTCTCTCCTTGAGAGTCTCTAGCTTTTTCTCTGGGAAGTAGACTTTTTCCCAGAAGCCCCCAGGAGGTGTGCCCTTTCCTCCCCTTGACCAGGAGTCGGTCACGTGGCCATCTTACCTGCAGGGGAGCCAGGAGGGCCAAGTGGCTACCGGTGAGCCATTGAAGTATCTGCCAGAGGCGAGAAACACGTGGAACATGGGTCAGAACCCAGACAGCGGTCGCATATGTGAGCCACAGAAAACTCCGGAGCCATGAGCAGGAAGAGCAGCAGCTTTGGGGGAAGGGAGGGCCCGGGAAAGACTGAGGCAGGTGGGGGGAGCCGGGCAAGAGCTCCAAGCCCACACACACAGCCGGACCCAGAGCAGCAGCGGCAGGGGGACATCGGCGACCCAGAGGGCCCTCGCCCTGCACCCCAGAGAGGCACTAGACTATCTTTGGGCGTTAGTCTGAATTCTTTCCATTGCAAACAACAGATGCCCACAGGACCTGGTCTGAGCCTTCAGGACGACTGGCTGTCTCAGCCAGCAAAGAATGCACCGAAAGACCAGACAAGCTGCATCCCGGATTCAGGAAATCCTCAGGGCTCGGTCGGTCTCTGTCTGCCTCTCTTTTCTGTCTTCCTCCAAGTTGCTCCTACCTGGATAGCCTTTCCCCTGGGGAATGTGGCAAAGGTGACTTCCAGCAGCTCCAAGTTACATTCCTTGGCTTAGAGACCCCAGTGGCAAAAGAGGACTTCTGCTTCCCCGTGATTTCAGCAGACATCCTGAGGTTTGCTCCGGGTGACCCATGTGGTCACACAAGCAGCTCTGGGGCCTGGGTGTCCTCAGCGCACAGGGGAGTAACCATCGTGCAGTCATTGGAGCCAGGAGCCTGACGGGTGCTGGGATGGCAGAGCGGGGGACAGGCCGGCCATGGTGAAGGGCGGGCTGGTGCCGGTGGGCAACCACCCAGACTCAGGACAGAGGCATGAACCCACGTGGGAGGGTAACTCTTGTCCCCCATCCCCCCACCTGCCTGGGCGTCCCTGCTGCTATAAATGACCACAGCCAGCCAGCCTTGCCGGGTCGCCTGCAGAGAGGGAAGCCCACTGCCTTCTTTTTTTATTTATTTATTCGACAGAGATAGAGACAGCCAGCGAGAGAGGGAACACAAGCAGGGGGAGTGGGAGAGGAAGAAGCAGGCTCATAGCAGAGGAGCCTGATGTGGGGCTCGATCCCATAATGCCGGGATCACACCCTGAGCCGAAGGCAGACGCTTAACCACTGTGCCACCCAGGCGCCCCCCATCATTAGTTTTATGTAGTGTTCCCTGATTCACTGTTTGCGTATAACACCCAGTGTTCCATGCAGTATGTGCCCTCCTTAATACCCTTCACCTGGCTAGCCCATACCCCACCTCTTCCCTTCTAAAATCCTCAGATTGTTTCCCAGAGTCCATAGTCTCTTGTGGTTCATTTCCCCATCTGTTTACCCCCCCCTTCATTTTTCCCTTCCTTCTCCTACCGATCTCCCTGCTATTCCTTATGTTCCACAAATGAGTGAAACCATATGATAATTATCTTTCTTTGCTTGACATTATTTCACTTAGCATAATCCCCTCCAGTTCCATCTGTGTCAATGCAAATGTTGGGTATTCATTCTTTGTGATGGCTGAGTAATATTCCATTGTATATATGAACCACATCTTCTTTATCCATTCATCTGTTGAAGGGTATCTTGGCTCCTTCCACAGTTTGGCTATTGTGGACATTGCTGCTATGGACATTGGGGTACATGTGCCCCTTCTTTTCACTACCTCTGAATCTTTGGGGTAAATATTCAGTAGTATAATTGCTGGGCCTAGGGTAGCCCTATTTTTAACTTCTTGAGGAACTGCCATACTGTTTTCCAGAGTGGCTGTACCAGCTTACATTCCCACCAACAGTGTAAGAGGGATCCCCTTTCTCCACATCTTTGCCAACAATTGTTGTTCCATGTCTTGTTAATTATACCCATTCTAACTGGTGTAAGGTGGTATCTCATTGTGGTTTTGATTTGGATTTCCCTGATGCCAAGAGATGTTGAACATTTTTTCATGTGTCTTTTAGCCATTTGTATGTCTTCTTTGGAGAAGGCCTGTTCATGTCTTCTGCCTAATTCTTGACTGGATTATTTGTTTTTTGGGTGTTGACTTTGAGAAGTTATTTATAGATCTTGGATACCAGCCCTTTATCTGATATGTCATTTGTGAATATCTTCTCCCATTCCGTGGGTTGCCTCTTAGTTTTGTTGACTGTTTCCCTTGCTGTGCAGAAGCTTTTTTTTTTTCACTTTATTTTTTTATTATAATATTTTTTATTATATTATGTTAGTCACCATACAGTACATCCTTGGTTTTTGATGTAAAGTTCGATGATTCATTAGTTGCATATAACACCCAGTGCACCATGCAATACGTGCCCTCCTTACTACCCATCATCAGCCTATCCCATTCCCCCACGCCCCTCTCCTCTGAAGCCCTCAGTTTGTTTCTCAGAGTCCATAGTCTCTCATGCTTTTTATCTTGATGAGGTCCCAGATGTTCATTTTTGCTTTTGTTTCCCTGGCCTTTAGAGATGTGTCTTGAAAGAGGTTGCTGTGGACAATTTCGAAGAGGTTACTGCCTATGTTCTCCTCTAGGATTTGGATGGATTCCTATCTCATGTTGTTTTCTTTCATCCGTTTTGAGTTATCTTTGTATATGGTGTAAGAGAATGGTCTAGTTTCATTCTTTGCATGTGGTTGTCCAGTTTTCCTGGCACCATTTACTGAAGGGATGTCTTTTTTTCCATTGGATATTTTTCTCTACTTTGTCGAAGATTATTTGACCATAGAGTTGAGGATCCATTCTGGAAACTGTATTTTGTTCCATTGATCTATGTGTTTGTTTTTGTGCCAATGCCATGCTGTCTTGGTGATCACAACTTTGTAATACAGTATGAAATCAGGCAACGTGATGTCCCCAGCTTTGGTTTTCTTTTTCAATATTTCCTTGGCAATTTGGGGTCTTTTCTGGTTCCACACATATTTTAGGATTGTTTGTTCCAGATCTTTGAAAAATTCCAATGGTATTTTAATGGGAATGGTGTTGAAAGTGTAGATTGCTCTGGGCAGCATAGACATTTTAACAATGTTTATTCTCTCAATATATGAGCATGGAAGGTTTTTCCATCTCTTTGTGTCTTCCTCAATTTCCTTCATAAGTGTTCTGTAGTTTCTAGAGGATAGATCCTTTACCCCTTTGGTTAGGTTTATTCCTAGGTATCTTATGGTTTTTGGTGTTATTGTAAATGGAATTGATTCCTTATTTCTCTTTCTTCAGTCACATTGTTAGCGTATAGAAATGCAAGTGATTTCTGTGCATTGATTTTGTATCCTGCCACGTTGGTGAATTGCTGTATGAGTTCTAGTAATTTGGGGGTGGAGTCTTTTAGGTTTTCCATATCAAGTATCATGTCATCTCTGAAGAGGAAGAGTTTGACTTCTTCTTTGCCAATTTGAATACCTTTTGTTTCTTTTTGTTGTCTGATTGCTGAGGCTAGGACTTCTAGTACTATGTTGAACAATAGTGGTGAGATTAGGCATCCTTGTATTCCTGATCTTAAGTTAAAGGCTCTCAGCTTTTTCCCATTGAGAATGATATTTGCTGTGGGTTTTTCATAGATGGCTTTTATGAAATTGAGGAATGTATGCTGTATTCCTACACTCTGAAGAGTTTTAATCAGGAAAGGGTGCTCTATTTTGTCAAATGCTTTTTTTGCATCGAGCGGACCATACAATTCTTGTCTCTTCTCTCTTTAATGTGTTCTATCAAACTGATTGATTTGTGAATGTTGAGCCACCCTTGTATCCCAGGGATGAATCCCACCTGGTAGTGATGGATAATCCTTTTAATGTACTGTTGGATCTTATTGGCTAGGATCTTGTTGACAATTTTGGCATCCATGTTCATCAGGGATATCGGACTGTAATTCTCCTTTCTGATTGGGGTCTTTGCCTGGTTTTGGGATCAAGGTAATGCTGGCCTTATAGAATGAGTTTGGAAGTTTTCCTTCTGTTTCTATATTTTGAAGCAGCTTCAGGAGAATAGATATTATTTCTTCTTTAAATGTTTGGTAGAATTCCCCAGGGAACCCATCAGGCCCTGGAGTCTTGTTTTTTGGGAGGATTTTGATCACTGATTCAATTTCGTTACTGGTTGTTGGTCTATTCAGGTTGTCAATTTCTTCCTGTTTCAGTCTTGGTAGTTTATAGGTTTCCAGGAAGGCATCCATTTCTTCCAGGTTGCTTAATTTATTGGCATAAAATTGTTGATAATAATTTCTAATAATTGTTTCCATTTCCTTGGTGTTAGTTGTGATCTCTCCCCTTTCATTTATAATTTTATTAATTTGGGCCCTCTCTCTTTTCTTTTGATAATTCTGGCCAGTGATTTATCAATCTTATTAATTCTTTCAAATTATCTGCTTCTAGTTTCATTGATCTTCTGTACTGTATTTCTGGTCCCTAATTCATTGATCTCTGCTCTAATCTTTATTATTTCTCTTCTCCTGCATGGCTTAGGGTTTATTTATTGTTCTTTCTCCAGTTCTTTAAGGTGTGAAGTTTGTTTGGGAATTTTCTATTTTTTTAAGTGAGGCTTGGATGGCTATGTATTTCTCCCTTAGGACTGCCTTTGCAATGTCCCATAGGTTTTGGACCGATGTGTTTCATTCTCATTGGTTTCCATGAATTTTAAGTCCTTCTTTGATTTCCTGGTTGACCCAAACATTCTTAAGCAGGATGGTCTTTAGCTTCCAAGTGTTCCAATCCCTTCCAAATTGTTTTTTGTGATTGAGTTCCAGTTTCAAAGCATCGTGGTCTGAGAGTGTTCAGGGAATAATCTCAATCTTTTGGTATTGGTTGAGACCAGATTTGAGACCCAGTATGTAGTCTATTCTGGAGAAAGTTCTATGTGCATTTGAGAACGTATTTTGTTGTTTTAGGGTGGAATGTTCTGTACATATCTATGAGGTCCATCTGGTCCTGTGTGTCATTTAAAGCACTTGTTTCTTTGTTGATTTTCTGCTTAGATGATCTGTCTATTGCTGAGAGTGGAGTGTTGAGGTCTCCTACAATTAACGTATAATTATCAATATGTCTCTTTATTCTGGTTAACAGCTGGCTTATGTAGTTGGCTGCTCCCATGTTGAGGGCATAGATATTTACAATTGTTACATCCTGTTGTTGGATAGACCCTTTAAGAATGATATAGTGTCCTTCTGTATCTCTTACTACAGTCTTTAGTTTAAAATCTAAATTGTCTATCATGAGAATTGCTACCCCAGCTTTTTTTTTAGGTCCATTGGCATGAAAAATGGCTGTCCATCCCCTCACTTTCAGTCTGGATGTATCTTTAGTTCAAAATGAGTCTCTTGTAGACAGCACATGGGTGGGTCCTGTTTTTTTATCCAATCTGCAAACCTGTGCCATTTCATGGGAGCATTTAGGCCATTCACGATGAGAGTGATTATTGAAAGATATGATTTTATTGTCATAATTTTGCCTGTAAAGTCCTTGTTTCTATAGATTGTCTCTGTAAATTTCTGTTCTGTATCACTCTTGGGGTCTTTCTTCTTTTATAGATCCCCCCTTAATGTTTCTTGCAGGGCTGGCTTGGTGGTCACAAAGTGTTTCAGTTTCTGCCGGTCTTAGAAGCTCCTTGTCTCTTCATCCATTCTCAATGACAGCCTTGCTGGATACAATATCATTAGCTGCACATTCTTCTCATTTAGTACCCTGAATATGACTTGCCAGCCCTTTCTGGCTTGTCAGGTCACTGTGCCAGATCTGACATCATTCTGATGTTCCTCCCTCTGTATGTGAGAAATCTCTTCCCCCTCATCTCTTTGAAGATTGTTTCTTTGTGGGGGCGCCTGGGTGGCTCAGTTGGTTAAGCATCTGCCTTCAGCTCAGGTCATGATCCCAGGGTCCTGGGATCAAGCCCCACATCAGGCTTCCTACTCAGTGGGGAGCCTGCTTCTCCCTCTCCCTCTGCCTGCTGCTCCCCTGCTTGTACTCTCTCTCTCTGTGTCAAATAAATAAATAAAATCTTAAAAAAAAAGATTGTTTCCTAGGATTTAAGATTTGCAAAATGTACTATTATATGTCGTGGCGTTGGTCTGTTCTCATTGATCTTAGTAGGGGTCCTTTCTGCCTCTTGGACATGAATGCTTGCTTCCTTCCCCAGATTGGTCTGTTCTCATTGATCTTAGTAGGGGTCCTTTCTGCCTCTTGGACATGAATGCTTGCTTCCTTCCCCAGATTAGGGACGTTCTCAGCTACAATCTGCTCAAATATTCCTTCTAGTCCTCTCACTCTCTCCACCCTTCTCAGGGATTCCAATAATTCTGATATTGGAATGTTTCATTGAGTCATTAATCTCTCTCAGTTTGATCCCTTGGGTGTAATCTATTTTTCTCATGCTGCCTCAGTTTCCTTCTTTTCTATCATCTCATCCTCTAACTCACTAATTCATTCTTCTGTCTCATTTACTCTGGCAGTCAGAACATCCAGTTTAGACTGCATTTCATGTACAACATTTTTAAGTTTGGCCTGATTAGATATCATTTCTGCCCTTAGAGATTCTATATTGTCATTAATATTTTTCTCAAGCCTAGATCTCACCTTGATAATTGTTACTCTGCAATCCATTTCTGACATCTTGGTTATATCCATATCCATTAGTTCTGTGGCAGATGCTACAGTCTCTGCTTCTTTTCTTTGTTTTGGGGTTCCTCCTCTTAGTCATTCTGTTGAGGGGTGGTGGAGGGAATGTACAGAGTCCAAATTATTGACCACAACCCAAGCACGATGTACATGTTTTATAGGGACCTTAAGGTTGTGGGGCTCTTGTTCTTCAAGCCTGTCTTCTGTGGGAGGGGCCTGCCTCTCTGTTATTCAGTCAACCCTTTTAGGTAGAGTTGCCCTGCCCCTGGGGGGTGAGATATGGGCTCAGTAAAAACCGTATTTGGGGGCTTTTGTTCTCTGGTGGCTTTCCCTGGTGACTTTTCACAGCTCTTCTGAGAGTCAGAGCAGAAGCGACCATATCCAAACCTCTGTCTCAGAACAGAGAGATCGCAGTCTGCTCTTCACTGAGCAGCATTGTCCACAATAGCCAAAATATGGAAGGAGCCCAGATATCCATCTACAAATAAATGGATAAAGAAGAGGTGATGTAGATATAGATATAAATATAGATAGATATAGTGGAATATTACTCAGCCATCAAAAAATTGAAATCTTAGGGCACGAGGGTGGCTCAGTTGGTTTAAGCATCTGCTTTTGGCTCAGGTCATGGTCTCAAGTTCCTGGGATCAGGCCCTGCATCAGGCTCCCTGCTCAGTGAGGAGTCTGCTTCTCTCTCTCCTTCTGCCCCTCCCCCATGCTCATGCTGTCTCTCTCTAATGAATAAATAAAATCTTTTAAAAAATGAAATATTAGGGGCGCCTGGGTGGCACAGCGGTTAAGCGTCTGCCTTCGGCTCAGGGCGTGATCCCGGCGTTGTGGGATCGAGCCACATCAGGCTCTTCTGCTATGAGCGTGCTTCTTCCTCTCCCACTCCCCCTGCTTGTGTTCCCTCTCTCGCTGGCTGTCTCTATCTCTGTCAAATAAATAAAAATAAAATCTTTCAAAAAAAAAAAAGAAATATTATCATTTGCAACAACATGGATGGAACTAAAGGGTATTTTGCTAAACAAAATAAGTCAGTCAGAGAAAAACAAATACCATTTGATTTCACTCATATGTGGAATTTAAGAAACAAAACAGAAAGATCATAGGGGAAGGGAAGGAAAAATAAAATAAGATGAAAACTGAGAAGGAGGCAAACCATAAGAGATGCTGAACTCTAGGAAACAAACTGAGGATTGCTGGAGGGGAGGTGGGTGGGGGATGGGGTAGCTGGGTGATGGGCGTTAAGGAGGACAGGTGATGTGATGAGCATTGGGTGTCATACACAACTGATGAATCACTAAATTGTACTTCTGAAACCAATAAAAAAAGAACAAATCTATCATTTCTTTATTGCAATATAAGTTTCATTAAACTAAATTTTATCTGTCATAGTTCACTGTTATATTTTGAAGCATCTAGACAAGTGACTGACATATGGCAGCACTCAACAGTTATTACTGATTGAATGAATGAATGAATAAATAAATAAATGAATAAAAGAATGCATATTAAATTTTCTTGACCTAATGATATTATGCCTAAGCCAAATGAGGAAATATTTAATATAGCCATTGTTAGGTCAGGTAAAATGCATACTGTTCTAGGCTATTGTGGGAGAAATATCTGAAGACAAGAGCCTTTCGATTCATTAAAAATCATAGTGGAAGGTAACCGCCACATCTTCCTCTGTGTAGAACTAGGAATATTCGGCTTTTCTATAGCAGTTTTCAAGCAACAATAGCCTGTGGAAAATATAAATAAAAGAAAATTCTATCTTGACACCAAAAGCAATTGTCTTAAATTTCCCCTGATGTCCAAGGAAGTTTTCTATTCAATTGTTGAGTAGATGAGTTTTCTAGGATTCTGTTAGTCCTGAGTCCATGTCTCACAACAAGGAAAATACCAAAATTTATCTTTCCACTTTATTGTGGCAAGAAGTAAGTTAAAAGGTAGCATTCCCACAAGAGAATGTCTATAGCATTTCTTGTTACGACACGTCCCCTGAGGTTCATTATCTGTATGAAGAAAATGTCCCACAGCTTTAAATACAAAGAGAGAGAGCCCTTCCTTAACAAATATGACTTTAGAGAAAAATTGGTTTCCACATATAAACATATTTGGGACCCTTCAAATCAAATAAATGAATAACATTAAGGAACAAATATATGACAAAGTGAAGCCACCGAAGCCGGAGAGAATATTCAATCCTTATCTCTAATTAATGCTTAATACTGTTGGAAAGACAAGGTCAATGTCAATTTTGCAAGAACAGGGATCATGACCATTGAATACCTGCAGTGATTTAAGGTAGGTGTTGTATGTGGGTGGGAGTGATCTATTCAGCATCACTGATTTTAACTTTTTGCAGCTCAATGCGTGTTGTTGCCTCTCTGTGAAAACTTGTTTAGTAAAAGAAATTTGGAAATAAATTGACAACTCTAATAATGCAACATCACTATAACTTAAAACATTAAAACATGATTCCTTTAATGAAAAACAATGTAGGGACACTGTTCGCATTAGTGGGAATTTCTGTGAATTAAAATATATGTGAACTGGCATAAAAAGCTTAACATAATGGAAACTGGATTCAAGCCACGTGATAGGAGAGTTTTGAGGAATGAAAGGGAAGAAAATGCAATCTTTGTGAGGCTTCCGACAGGGGTAAATACATTGTGAGTATTTGGATGAAACTGGGACAAGGATTCATGAGCTGATATAGACTCTTAATCACCACTGGGCACTACACTTCATAAAAGTAACTACCCACCCATTAAGTATTTCACTTAATGAAGCATAGTCACACATAGTTAATAATTAATTCTCACAAGACACAGGTGGTAAGGAAGCAATGCAGGAAAGGTCTATGTGTTAACTATCGGCAGTCTACTGGACCAGGTTCTCTGATTTCTTATCTTCTTTTCCACTACAACGGTGTTTTTAACCTTCCTACCACTGCTGATAACAAGGTATACATTTTACATCATAACCCAAGTCACACACGGACACACTCACAAGTGCAAAGGAAACAAACAGCAAGTCCATAAAGAACCATGTAACTGTGCGGTTTGCGATAGATTGCAACTCCTCATGTAACAAGTACTAACACACACCACATCATTTTTTAAGCACTGATGTCTTGAAAGTCCCGTATCGCCAGGCTGTGCTGTCAGTCACTGTTTGCCTTGTTCCTCAAGTACTGAACATGTGGCAAGGAATCATCACCTTTCAGCTGCATGTTTCCTGTTATGACAAAAAGTGTATGCTGCAAAAGTCATTTTAGGATTTGAGGTGTAGGCCCAAGGAACAGCACTATGTCTTGTTTCTATGCATTCAGACTGACCCAGCTGGAGCTCACAAAGTCCTGAACTTACCGAAACCAAGTCATGAATTCAAACAGAGTGGCCCAGGGCCAGCAGGCGGTGGATGGAAGCAATGAAGCCAGAGGGTAAGTTGGCATGGCTGGTTCCTGGGAACCACTCCTTTGTTCTATGCTAGTCTCTGATATAAGAGCAATGCTGACTTTCCCCTTCCCTAATCATTTTTCTATAGACGTTTGTTCTATTGCATTTCTTAGGCAAAATATAGAGATCTGTTGGCCTTTCTTTCTGATGTGCTACAAAATAATCATGTTTGACATTTAGACTCCTACTTTTTCGTGAGTATAAGTATTAGATCACTTCACTGGAGTGACACCACAGAGAAACTCCCTGCATAATTTACTGTACTTAAATGAATAAACTGACCATCAGGAAAATCCAGTACCGAAATACAAGCCCTCACTTTGACTTGAATCCACCAAGAGGAATGACGGTCATGAATCTGGACAATGCAAGTACTCCAAAAGTCTTCATCCTCTTGGGTTTCTCTGACCACCCCTGGTTAGAAATGCCACTCTTCATAATGGTGTTTGTGGCTTACATCTGCACTCTAGTGGGAAACATCTTGATTATCGTGGTATCCAGGGTAGACCGTCGTCTTGACAGCCCTATGTACTTTTTCCTTTCCAACCTCTCCTTCCTGGACCTGTGTTTTACCACAACCACCATCCCTCAACTGCTGCTGAATCTCTGGGGACCAGATAAGTCCATCAGTTTCGGAGGCTGTGTGGCCCAGTTCTATATGTTTCACTTCCTGGGGGCCACGGAATGCATCCTCTTGGCGGTCATGTCCTTGGATCGGTACGTGGCCATCTGCAAGCCCTTGAGGTACCAGGCTATCATGGATCGGCGACTCTGTGTCTCCCTAGTGGCTGTGGCATGGATAAGTGGTTTGGCTAACTCCTTGCTTCAGTCGTCCCTCACTGTCCAGCTGCCACTTTGTGGTAACAACAAGGTGGATGACTTCTTGTGCGAGATTCCAGTGATGATCAAGATGTCCTGTGTCGACACCACTTTCAATGTAACTATCCTCTCTCTTGTAGGGACTTTCTTTACCCTGGTTCCCTTGTCTCTTATCCTTGTCTCCTATGGGTTCATTGTAGCTACAGTGGTCAGAATTCGGTCATCAACAGGAAACAAGAAGGCCTTCAACACCTGTGGCTCTCATGTAATTGTGGTCTCTCTCTTCTATGGGCCAGTAATATGCATGTATGTGCAACCTTCTGGTACTAATTCCCAGGAAAAGGACAAACTCATGGCCCTGTTCTACAGTCTGCTGACTCCTATGCTTAACCCTTTAATCTATACTTTGAGGAACAAGGACATGAAAGGGGCAATAAGGAGGCTTCTCCTCCCATTGAACCATCAGGGAAGAGAATAAACACAGCTATTATATACTCTGCACTCTCCATTTAGACTCCAAAGAGCCTCGGCTCTAAATTACCTCTGGATTTAACCCTCTTCCAAAATGGTGAGCATCCTTCAGTCATTATCTGATCTACACATACATATATTCACCACAATGCTATGATTTATTGGCCCTCCTTTTGCAATGGGAACTCTAATCCCCACTTGCCTGCAATTTGCATGAGAGTGGATCCCTGTCATTAAGTCCTCTAAGTCCATTGGGAGATTCCGCTGTAGGAATCTCAGAAGTAAGCAACAAATGAATGCTCACTGACTGACCGAGTTATCATCAATCAAACAAAGGAAACCCATGTTTACATTCATAAAAATGTAATTTTATAAAAATAATACAAGTAATATGGACTATACCTTCTTGCTATTATAGATACGATATTACAGGTATGATTTGCTAATCAACTTTTTTAGTTTAATTTTTTATTGAAGTATAGTTGATACGCAATGTTATATTAGTTTCAGGTGTACAACATAGTGATTCAACAATCATACACCTTATGAAATGGACACCATGGTAAGTGTAGTCACCATCTGTCAGCATACAACATTATGACAATATTATTGACAATATTCTCTATTTTGTACTTTTCATTATTGTGACTTAATTATCTTATAACTAGAACTTTGTACCTCGTAAGCTCCTTCACTTAATTTGTCCACCTCTACACCCACCCCGCTAGCAGCTACCAGTTTGTTCTCTGTATTTATGAGTCTATTTCTGTTTTTGTTGTTGTTGTTGTTGTTGGTATGTTCACTACTATTGTCTTTAAGATTCCATATATAATGTAAATCATATGGTATTTGTCTTTTTCTGCCTCATTTACTTCACTTAACATAAACCATCTAAGTCCATCCATGTTGTTGTAAATGGAGGGATCTCATTTCATTTTACAGCTGAGTAATGTCCCATTGAATATGCATACAACTTCTTCATTATCCACTGATCTTTTGATAGACACTCAGGTTGTTCCCAAATCTTGGCTATTGTAAATAATGCTGGAATAAGCATAGAGGTACTATGTCTTTTTTAATTAATGTTTTTTGTTTCCTTGGGTAAATACCAGAAGTGGCATCACTGGGTTGTATGGTATCTCTACTTTTCACTGGTAAAGGACTCTCCATCCTGATGTCCACAGTGCTGCACCAGTTCTACTGCCACCAACAGACCTAGTCAACTGCTCTTATCAATTACCAGCAAGACAAGACGGGATAATACCTCATATCCTATAACTGACTGTCTCAACCACACATTCACTGTCTGATCTTTTATAAATAATATAATTCAAATGTAATATCTGACTCTTACTTTCCTATATGTCTCCGTGGGATTCCTTCCTTTTGAGGTATTTGACCAAAGTAACTACCTCTAGGTTTCCAAAGGGAGACATTGAGGATGCAAATCCTGACAGGCTTCTGTGTAGCCTCCTAGTGTTGCGAGTCACGTAGGCTTCACTGGGAAACAATTTACCCAGCCCGAGAATATTAGGTGTATTTGGAAGCTACTCAAAGGATGAACTAGTTCAATCACTTAGGAATCAGAGCATTAGATGGTAAGAAGAAAGAAAGTGAGAGTGGAGGATAACATGGGAGGGATGGAAAATAATTTGTCTATCACATCAATTCTGAGATAGAAGTGATGAGTTAAGGGGGCGCCTGGGTGGCACAGTGGTTAAGCGTCTGCCTTCGGCTCAGGGCGTGATCGCGGCGTTATGGGATCGAGCCCCACATCAGGCTCCTCTGCTATGAGCCTGCTTCTTCCTCTCCCACTCCCCCTGCTTGTGTTCCCTCTCTCACTGGCTGTCTCTATCTCTATTGAATAAATAAATAAAATCTTAAAAAAAAAAAGAAGTGATGAGTTAAGAAGATTTATGATGATGCGGTAGGGGGAGTTCTTTTGATTTCATCAGGAATATTAATTCATTATAAATCTGTCATTTTCTCATACTTCTCTACTCCCCACCCTTATAAAAATCTCATCCTTAACTTATATTGAGGTAAACATGCAATTACTTTTCTAGCAACTAAGTACATTTATGGAAGGTGTTCATACATCTGGCTGCATGGTGTGTTTCCAATATTCACTTCCAAATGGCAAGAACAAAACCCACTGACTCATATTGTACAAGCCCCTAACACAGATATATATTGATGGCAATCAATAATTAATCATAATAAATTAGTTCGCTCTTTAATTTCTGTTCTTTGCATTGCAACATTTTCTTTTTTTTTTAATTTTATTTTATTATATTATGTTAATCACCATACAGTACATCCCCAGATTCCGATGTAAAGTGGTGCTTCATTAGTTGCGTATAACACCCAGTGCACCATGCAATACGTGCCCTCCTTACTACCCATCACCAGTCTATCCCATTCCCCCACCCCCTCCCCCTGAAGTCTTCATTTTGTTTCTCATAGTCCATAGTCTCTCATGTTTCATTCCCCCTTCTGATTACCCCCTTTTCTTTATCCCTTTCTTCCCCTACCGATCTTCCTAGTTCTTATGTTCCATAGATGAGAGAAATCATATGATAATTGTCTTTCTCTGCTTGACTTATTTCACTTAGCATTATCTCCTCCAGTGCCGTCCATGTTGCAGCAAATGTTGAGAATTCGTTCTTTCTGATAGCTGAGTAATATTCCATTGTATATATGGACGACAACTTCTTAATCCAGTCATCTGTTGAAGGGCGTCTCAGTTCTTTCCACGATTTGGCTATTGTGGACAATGCTGCTATTTTCATTGGGGTGCATACGGCCCTTCTCTTCACTACGTCTGTATCTTTGGGGTAAATACCCAGTAGTGCAATGGCTGTCATAGGGTAGCTTCAATTTTTAACTTTTTAAGGGACCTCCACACTGTTTTCCAGAGTGGCTGTACCAACTTGCAATTCCCACCAACAATGTAGGAGGGATCCCCTTTCTCCACATCCTCTCCAGCAATTGTTGTTTCTTGCCTTGTCAAATTTAGCCATTCTAACTGGTGTAAGGTGGTATCTTACTGTGGTTTTGATTTGAATTTCCCTGATTGTTCCAGTAAATCTTAACAGCAGTTTTTTAAAAAAGTAACCCATATTTAAACGAATTTGGAGAAAGCCATATATTGTGTTTGGAGTTTTGGAGTTTGGGAAAGAAAGTTAACATATTAAATGTTTGATAGCTCCAAAGTACACTGTTAACCATGTTTACCACGTCTCAAGCACTCCTCTTCTGATTTTATTGGCTTCTTTTTGAGAGGAAATAACATAGCACAATTTGGGAATTAACTCATTGGAAAACTCTGAATCCCAGAATGGAAGCAGAGATCATAGAGGAGCTGAAGAAGGAAGAAAGTCACTGTTGGGCTGTATGAATAAACAGCCTTTTACAAAATGCTTGTGAGGTTTTGAAATAAAGCTGCTCATTATATTCCCAGTATACCTTCCCAAGAGCCTGACACCTCAATACTATTTATTCCTTTAGGATATAATGTTTGCAGTCAATTACTATGTTTGCAATTTCAAATCGGTATGCAGTAGGCTAATTGCTTCCTCTTAATTATGGCATAAATATATTAGCAGCTACCACATAGGACATGATAATTTAGTTAATTGCACTGTAGTTTAAACATTAAGGTAAAGAATATGTTTCCTTTTTTACTGAATCTGTTTCACTGAAAAATGGAACTCTTTAAGAGATAGCTACCATAATCAATAAACAGATGGTGCATACTTTTAGGTGAAATCTACAAAAAGATCAATATCCATATCTAAGTCAATTGTTTTCAGCAAACATATTGAAAGACATTTCTACGATGGATGTTTACTGTATCTGCATGTGACATGTGCAGGCACACTTGATGGGACTGGTCTCAGCAGCTCGAGGACTGCTGCTCAACCATGACACATATCAGAATCTTATCAGGCTTTAAAAACCACAAACTTGGCTCCACTGCAGACTTCCTGTATCAGAATCTTGAGATCACGTCCAGAAAACTATTTTGAAAAACATTCTAAAAACAAAACATTCTTGGTAGATTTTTATGTGCACCCAGAAGTAGAGAAGGCCATCATAGAGAAAACATTTGCAATACCCACTAGAGAGAGAAGTCAGACAGGATCAAACTAATGGGAGATATGTAGCCCAAAACAAGAATAGGACATAATCTTGCCCAGGTGTGAAGAATTCTATAGGCCCCAAGCTTACAAAAAGAGATATAAATCCATAAGCAGCAAAAATAAAAATCATAACTCTAGCAAATTCAAAGGCAAATACAGTAAGACCAAGCTGACCATTTAGAAGAGGCTGTTTCCTCTGAAGTAAATGTTCTGTGAAAGTCAAGTAAGTACTTTAATCAGTAGTGATCTTCCTACTTCTTATGTTCCATAAATGAGTGAAACCATATGATAATTGTCTTTCTCTGCTTGACTTATTTCACTTAGCATGGAACTTTACATCAAAAACTAGGGATGTACTGTATGGTGACTAACATAATAAAAAATATTATAAAATTGAAAAAAATAATCAGTAGTGAAATTCACATTTATGTACAACAAAATTGGAAAAGAAAGGTTTTCTAAAATGAAAATATACTACAAAAAAACCTGAGAAATGAATAGTTAGCATTGATAACTGAATTATCAGTCTGGGTAAGCCAATTAAGAAATACTTTAAAACTGCATTTTTGTATTTTTTTGGGTAAATACCCAGGAGTACAATTGCTGGACTGAAGGGTAGTTCTATTTCTAACTTCTTGAGTAAACTCCATACTGTTTTCAGGAGTGGCTGTACCAGCTTGCATTCCCGCCAACAGTGTAAGACGGATCCCCTTTCTCTACATCCTCGCCAACACTTGTTGTTTCCTGTGGTTTTGATTTTAGCCGTTCTCACAGGTGTGAGGTGATATCTCACTGTCATTTTGATGTGTATTTCCCTCTGATGAGTGATGTTGAGCATCTTTTCATGTGTCTGTTGGCCATCTGGATGTCTTCTTTGGAGAAATGTCCACTCATGTCTTCTGCCCATTTTTAATTTGATTACATGTTTTTTGGATGTTAAGCTGTGCAGTTTCTTTATATATTTTGGAATCTAACCTTCATTGGATACATCACTTGCAAATACCTTGTCCCATTATGTAGGCTGCCTTTTAGTTTTGTTGATTATTCCTTTGCTGCACAGAGGCTTTTTATTTTGATGTAATTCCAAAAGTTTATTTTTGCTTTTATTTCCCTTGCCTCAGGAAACCTATCTAGAAAAATGTTGCTACAGACATTGTCAATGAAATTACTGACTGTGCTAATTCAAAGGGGTCCATGCACCCCTATGTGTTTTGCAGCATTATCCATAATAACTAAATTATGGAAACAGCTAAAGTGACCATCAGTAGATGAGTGGATAAAAAAGATGTGATATATATACACCATGGAATATTATTTGGCAATAAAAAGGAATGAACTCTTGCCATCTGCAATGACATGGATGAAGCTAGAAATTATAATGCTAAGGAAAATAAGGCAGTCTGAGAAAGATAGATACCATATGACTTCACTCATATATCAAATTTAAGAAACAAACTAATGAGCAAAAGGACAAAATAAGAGAGAGAGAAGCAAACCAAGAAACAGGCTCTTAACTCTAGAGAACAAACCGATGGTTAGCAGAGGGGTGGTGTGTGGGGACATGGGTTTACTACATGATGGGGATTAAGGGGTGTACTTGTCATGATGAGCACACGGTGTTGTATGCTAGTGCTGAATCTAGACTGTACACCGGAAACTAATATCATGTTACCTCACTGGAATTTAAATTTAAAAACCTTTAAAAAACAAACAGGAGAGGGTTTGAGAAGGAATAAATGAAGGTAATATAAAACCTTTCCTTATTATTATTAATTGATATAACAGATACTAGTTTCTTCAAAATAATAAGAGCAATAATGTTTTCAGTCATTATAGCTTTGGTTTAAGTAAAATAAATTCAATGTTATGAGATAGAAAGGAGGATTAGGAATATATTGGGAATACCTTACTGTATGGTACTTGCATGACCCATGAAGTGGTATGGTGTTATTTTGAAGTGGACAGACTTTAGTTCTAAATGTATCTTACAAATTCTAGGGCAACCATAAAAAAATCTTTGGAAAGAAAAATAATTGATATGAAAAAAGAGAAGAGAAAATAGAATCTTACTAAATGCCCAGTCAATATCAGAAAAGGCAAAAAAAAAAAAAAAAAGCTTGTGAGGGAAAAAAGAAACAAAGAAGATCAATGAATGGGAAATAGTAACAAATACGTTAGATATTATTCCAGCTATATAATAATCACGTTAAATGTCAATGACCTAAACTTTCCAGTTAAAAGATAAAGATTCCTCAAGCAGATATAAAAACAAGATCCAACTATAAATTGACTATAAGCAACCTACTTTAAATTTAAAGACTCAGCTACCTTAAAAATAAATGGGAAAATACACCATGCTAAGACTAATCAAAACATAGCTGCCGTAGCTATATTAATTTCAGACAAGTTGACTTCAGGTCAAAGGAAATTATCATAGGGAAGGGCATAAAATAATCATAAAGAGGTCAAAAAAGATATAACAATCCTTAATATGTATGCACCTAACAGTGTCAAAATATGTGAGGCAAAAAAATAAAAAAACAAAAAGAAAAACCCTGATAGAACTGCAAGGAGAAATAGAGGAAGTCACTATCACAATGTTGGTAATGGACAAATCCCGCCAGTAGACAGTCACCAAGGACACAGGTGAGCTGAACAGCACCATCAATCAACTGGATCTAACTGACTTTTACAGAAACCCAACAACAGCAAAAACACATCATTCTCAAGCTCACACAGAACATTCACCATGACAGTCACGTTCAGGACCATAAAACACATAATAACAAATTTAAAAGAAGAAATCACATGAAGTGTGCACTCAAGCCACAGTGGAATTAAACTAGAAATCGTTCATAGAAACCAATAATATACGGTGAGTGAGTGAGGTGTTAATAATAGGAGAAACTTCACATGGAAGAGGGGATTTACAGGAACTCTCTATTTTCTCCTCAACTTTTCTATAAATCTAAAGATTCTGAAGAGTTATATATTAATTTACAAATAAGAAGAGACTGACAGAATGGATTTTAAAAACAACAAACTGACTACATGCTGTGTATAAAAGGTTCACTTTAGATTCAAAAATGCCAGTGATGGGAATTAAGGAGGGCACATATTGCATGGAGCACTGGGTGTTATATGCAAACAATGAATCATGGAACACTACGTCAAAAACTAAGGATGTACTGTATGGTGACTAACATAACAATAAAAAATTATTATAAAAAATGCAGAAACTGAAAATATAGAAAAAGATACTCCATTCAAACAGAAACCAAGAGCACTAATGGCTATACTGAGATTTAAAAAAAATGCACATACAGGGGCGCCTGGGTGGCACAGAGGTTAAGCGTCTGCCTTAGGCTCAGGGCGTGATCCTGGCGTTCTAGGATCGAGCCCCACATCAGGCTCCTCTGCTGGGAGCCCGCTTCTTCCTCTCCCACTTTGTGTTCCCTCTCTCGCTGGCTGTCTCTCTCTCTGTCGAATAAGTGAAATCTTTAAAAAAAAATGCACATACAGACATAATTACTATATACCAGTAACAACAATTTAGAATGTTAAAACTGGTCAACCCACCAATGAGATAAGCAATCATAAACATATATGTATCCAACAACAGACTCCCAAAATGCATGAAGTAAAAACTGATTGGAGAAACTGATCATTCCATAATAATGGTTGAATTTCAATGCACCCTTTCAAGGACGAACAAAACAACCAGACCAAAGACCAGCAAGGAAATAGAATATTTGAATGACACTATGAATAAACCAAGTCCAACAGTTCTAGAACATTCCACCCCACAATAGTGGAATACGTGTATTTCTCAGCACTCATAGAACATTCTACAGAATAGACAATAAGCTAGGCCATAATCAACTCAAAATAAATTTTAAATGACTGAAATCATATAAAACACATCATCTAATCACAATGGCATCAAACTAGAAATCAATAAAAAGACTGTGAAAAACATAAGCATGTGGAAGCCAAACAGTGCAAACTAACACCTTAATAAATCGTCAGAAAAACGTCACAAGGAAAATTAGTAAATAATGTGGGAAGAATGGAAACAGAAGCACAACATATCAAAAACTGCAAAAGTATATTACATAGAGATGTATTTTTTTTTTCAATGAGCAAGCTACCTGTGTTCTGTAAGATTTAATCATTTTAAAGGCCATTTTCACTGAGGAAGAATTTAATTACAAACTGAACAGATCCGAAAGCTATATTTCAATCCACTGTCCTATCAAGAGATAGAATATTTTCATCATGCCAAAAATTCCCTTGTATCTTTTATTTTAATTTTTTAATTATATTATGTTAGTCACCATACAGTACATCCCTGGTTTCTGATGTAAAGTTCGATGATTCATTACTTGCGTATAACACCCAGTGCACCATGCAATACGTGCCCTCCTGAGATGTATTTTTTTAAAAACTTCCAATTTCTCTGCCATGAGAAACATACGTGTGTATGTGTTTGTAAAAGTCAAGTAACGCAAACAGTGAATCACGGAGCACTACATCAAAAACTAATGATGCGCTGTGTGGTGACTCACATAATAAAATTTAAAAAAAGTCAAGTGACATAATATGTACAGGATAACTGTACATATTTTTTGAGCACTAATAGCCAGTGTATTTTCACATTAGTAAAAGTTAGTTAATGGAAAGTTATATCAGCTATGATCCCAGCAGAAAATATGTGATACACTCCAATTGGAAAAATGAGGGAAGTTTAACAGAGGAAGGATTTACCAAGGTGTGGGAAGAATTGAAAAATACCAGCAAGGGATTTCTATATGCATATTATACACGCACTACGTTATAAACACAAGGCCTAAAGTAACAAACCAGGGAACTAGTACTGGGAGCCAGAAAGAGAAAATCCGTGGGCACGTGGTTACCACCAGGAGCTGTGGCCTTTGCTGAAGCGATTCAGGCAGCCTGACTGGTCCAGCTGAGAGGAAGCTGGTGGATATCCCAACCTGGCTGTTCTCTGTCTCCAATCCTTAAATGGTGGCTCTCATTGCCTGATCCCAGCCAGTAGCCAGGTATCAAGGAACCCTCTTGATTCAGCCTCTCAAGGTACAGCAGAGGATAGAAGCAACATTTGGGATACAGTGGATCTGGGGTGGAAGAGAGGAAGTAAAAATTATCCACCACATATATGACATGGAACAGCACACATCCACATAATCCTGGTGGTTTAGGGAAAAGAGTAGGATCGTGAACCACAGGAAGGGTTGTCAAAGGAAAACCATTCCATTTCTAAGTGACAGTGTATTTGAATTTGTTTCTCAAAATGATTCACTGTTGAATTATGTGTGAGAAGTTTTCAAAATCTTAATGCATTTTTTTTTCGTTTTAAATTTCCCTTTTAATAGATGTATGACGTACATCCAGTAAAATGCATGCTTCTTAAGGTTACAGCTTGGTGAATTTTTTTATTTATTATTATTATTATCATGATATGTTAGTCACCATACAGTACATCATTAGTTTTTGATGTAGAGCTCCATGATTCATTGTTTGCATATAACACCCAGTGTTCCATGCAATACGTGCCCTCCTTAATACCCATCCCTGCGGTAGTCTATCCCCCCACCCCCCTCCCCTCTAAAACCCTGAGTTTGTTTCCCAGAGTCCATAGTCTCTCATTGTTCGTCTCCCCCTCTGTTTTCCTTCCCTTCATTTTTCCCCTCCTTCTCCTGATGATCTCCCTGCTATTCCTTATGTTCCACAAATAAGTGAAACCATATGATAAAAATCTTAATGTTTATCTACATATCTGACTAACATTATGTGAGAGACAGAGAGAGAAACAGAAAGACTGTCATGAAGTCTTTTTGTTCTAAAACTGTTAAATATTTACCATGGGGTGTTACATGCAACTAAAGAACCATTGAACACTACATCAAAAACTAGTGATTACTATATGTTGGCTAGTTGAACATAATAAAAAATGCTAATGTAAATATCTAGAACTTTTAATTTTAAACATCACTGATTCCTTCTCATTGGAAAGACCAATTATTGTCTTTTTCCTCTCTAAGTCACTTTTGTGCTCCTTTATTGTTAGGACTAGAAACACTTAAATCTTATGAGAAAGAGAGGACGTATGAGTAGGAGGACCCTCAGCTTACCCCAACCCTTGAACACAACTAGATAACTATCAAATCATTCTGAATACTCAAGAAATTGCCCTAAGGACTGACAGAAAAACTGCACAGCTAGAAGGAGAGAGGGGGCCACACTGAGGAAGATAGGGGTATGGAGAAGTGACTTGGGGAGAAAAAGATCATGAGTGCTATGGAGAGGAGGGAGCCCTAGTCACAGAGAAAGGCAAGAGAGAGAAGAGCACACAGGGTACGCACAAGTAGAAGGCACCCTCAAAGCCACTGGCTGGGAAAATGAGAGGGGCTGGTTTTCATGTTTTTGCAACCAGTGGGGCTCAAAGACTGGAGTTTTAGAGGTTGGCGGGCTTGGCTGGGATAGAACCATGAAGACGTTGCCCTACTCCTGGAGAGAAAGCAGACAAACGACCCTTGGGGGCAGATGGTGTGATCTGAGGAATGCCTGAGGCGCACAAGGGAGAGGTGCTCTTGTTTGAGCACATCTGTGAGAAGTGACATTCTCAGAGTTGCCTCTTCAGGGATAAAAGAGCCAAAGTGCACCATCCTCCTCCCCCCGCCCCTGCCACTCAGCATAGGTTTAGAGACACCTGTTGAGGGCAGCTAACCTGGACACTGGCTGTTTAGCCTGCTTGCTCCAAATCCCACACCCCTGCAGTCTGACACAACTGCCCTTCTCAGACAAACCTGCATCCATCCCAGTGTGGTGAGAACTTCCCCCAGAAGACCAGCGCAGGTTCCTGCTACAACAGGTCCCTAAAGTTTGCTGTTTTAAAAGTCAACAGGCTTGGGGCACCTGGGTGGCACAACAGGTTAAGCATCTGACACTTGGTTTTGGCTCAGATCTTGATCTTATGAGATCAAGCCTTGCATTGGGCTCTGTGTTGGGCATGGGGTCTGTTTCAGTTTCTGCTTAAGTGTCTCTCTCCCTCTCCTGCTGCCCCACCCTTCTTGCACTCTCTCTCTCTAAAAATAAATAAATCTTTAAAAAATTATAAATCAATCAAAGTCAGCAGGTTTGGCTGGTATAGAGCCCAAAGTGCACTGTGCAGACAAGCAATCTGGAAGCAGCATGGAAACAGAGATCTGAAAAATGCCTGGGATGCACCAGGGGAAATGACTCAGTATTCTGGGAGTGCTTCCCTCTGAGTAGCAAGCACAAAGTCCCAATGATAAAGGAGCTAGATGGCACCATTTCCCTCTCCTCTCCCTCAGCATAAGCACAGAACCACCTGAAGTAAATAGCACAGAGCCTACACTGCTTACCCAACCTAACCTGTTTGGACCAAGTATTGCCCCCTTCTGCTCTGCTGGTACAGCTTTTCTCAGGCACGTGTACCTTAGGCCCAGCACAGCAGGCCCCTCACCCAGAAGACCAGCAGAAAACCCTGCATAAGCCATATTTCCCGACCACAGAGTTCTGCAAGTCTTCAGTTCTAACTGAAGCAGCATCAAGTCCCATTTAAGCAGCAGACTAGAGCACACTCGTTAACAAGCACCACATTCTGCCCACTGAAGGCAAGGAGGGTCTCTACAGACGAGTGCCTGAAGGATAGAGCGGCTGCAACACAGCAGCAGAGGGCACACAGCACACGCCAGAGACACCTGCTGAAGGGCCAGGCCTGGGACACGATGTGACCGTTTCTTCATAAAGCCGTACCATCAGGATCAAGAAACATAACCAGCATTTCTAACACACAAAAGACAGACTTAAAATGCCAAGACAGAGGAATTTATCCCAAAATAAAAAACAAGAAAAGGTCATGGCCAGAGATCTAATCAAAACAGATATAAGTAACATGCCTGATGAAGAATTTAAACAATCATAAAGATACTCACTGGGATTGAGAAAAGCATAAAAGACATCAGGGAGACCCCTACCACAGAGATAAAAGAGCTAAAAACTAATCAGGTAGAAATGAAAATGCAATCAGAGATTTGAAACCGACTGAATGTATGACCACAGTGATGGAAGAAGTGGAGGAACAAGTAAGTGAAATAGAAGATAGAATAATGGGAAATAATGAAAGTGAACAAAAGACAGAAAGAATTATGGATCAGAAGAATAGACTTAGCGAACACAGTGGCTCCATCAAACATAATAACATTCGTATCATAGGAGTCCCAGAAGAAGAGAGAGAGTAGAGATTAGAAGGTTTTTATGAGGAAATCATAGATGAAAACTTCCCTGGAGTTTTCTGGAGAAGGAAACAGACATCCAGATCCAAGAGGGACAGATAATTCCCATAAAATCAACAAAAGCAGACCAACTACATATTGTAGTTAAATTTGCAAAACATAGAGATAGGTAAGACCCATAAGGCCAGTTGCAGATCTCTCCACAGAAACTTGGCAAGCCAGGTGGGAGTGGCTTGATAAATTCAATACGCTGAATGTGAAAAATCTGCAGCCAAGAATACTCTATCCAGCAAGGATATCATTTTGAAGAAAAGGAGAGATGAAGAGTTTCCCAGATTAATAAAAACTAAAGGAGTTTGTGACCACTAAACTACCCCTGCAAGAAAATTAAAGGGGATGCTTTGAGTGGGAAGGAAAGACCAAAAGCAACAAAGACCAGAAAAGAACAGAGAAACTGTCCAGAAACAATGACGAAACAAGTAATGAAATAACAATGAATACATATCTATCAATAGTTGCTCTGAATGTAAATGAGCTAAATGCTCCAATCAAAAGACACAGGGGGTCAGAATGGATTTTAAAAAAGACCTATCTCTATAATGCCTAGAGAGACTCATTTTAGACCTAAAGACATCTACAGGTTGAAAGTGAGGGGATAGAGAACTATTTATCATGAAAATGAAAGTTAAAAGAAAGCTGGAGTGGCAATACTTATATCAGACAAACTAGATTTTAAACCAAAGATTGTAACAAGAGATGAAGAAGGGTGCCATGTCATAATAAAGGGAACTCTCCAACAAGAGGATCTAACAATTAATAATATTTATGGCCCTAACTTGGGAGCATCCAAATATATAAAAAAATTAATAACATACACAAAGTAACCCATTGTTAATAATACAACAACAGCGGGGGACTTTAACACCCCACTTACAGCAATGGACAGATCATCTAAGCAGAAAATCCACAAGAAAACCATGACTTTGAATGACACACCGGACCAGATGGACTTCACTGATATATTCAGAACATTTCATCCTAAAGCAGCACACTACACACCATTCTCAAGTGCACTGGTATGTTCACCAGAATGGATCACATACCAGGTCACAAATCAAGCTTCAAAAAGTACAAAAAGATTGAGATCATACCATGCATCTTTTCTGACTAAAATGCTATGAAACTTCAACTCAACCACAAGAAAAAAATTTGGAAAGACCACAAATACATGGAGGTTAAACAACATGCTACCAAAGAATGAATGAGTCAATCTGGAAATCAAGGACGAAATTTTACTGGTGATGGGTAGTAAGGAGGGCACCTATTGCATGGTGCACTGGGTGTTATACGCAACTAATGAATCATCGAACTTTACATCAGAAACCAGGGATGTACTGTATGGTGACTAACATAATATAATTTAAAAAACATTAAAATAAAAAAAAAGTCCTATAAAAAATAAATAAAAAAATAAAAATACATGGAAACAAATGATAATGAAAACACAATGGTCCAAAATCTTTGGGATGCAGGAAAGCAGTCATGTATAGCAATACAGGCCTACCTCAAGGAGCAGTAAAAATCTCGAATGAACAAAGTAACTTTACACCTAAAGGAGCTAGAAAAAGAACAACAAAGGAAGCCTAAGGCCTGCAGAAGAAGGGAAATAATAAAGATTAGAGCAGAAATAAATGATATAGAAGCATAAAAAAAAAGAATAGATCAATGAATGCAGAGGCTGGTTCTTTGAAAAAAAATTAATAAAATTGAAAAAACCCTAGCCAGACTTGTCAAAAAGAAAAGAGAAAGGACTGAAGTAAATAAAATCACAAATGAGAGAGGAGAGATCATAACCAACACTGCAGAAACACAAACAATTGTAAGCAATATTATGAAAAATTATATGCCAACAAATAGGATAATCTGGAAGAAATGGATACATTCCTAGAAACATAAACTACCAAAACTAAAACAGGAAGAAATAGAAAATTGGAACAGACTGATAACTAGCAAAAAACTGAATCAGTAATCAAAAAACTCCCAACAAACAAAAGTCCAGGGCCAGATGGCTTCACAAGCAAATTCTACCAAACATTTAAAGAACAGTTAATAGGTATTCTTGTCAAACTATTCCAAAAAAATAGAAATGGAAGGAAAACTTCCAAATTCATTCTATGTTTAGACTGCAATTGATTCAGTTTTTTAATTTCTGCCAGATTCACTCTCATTTCCACCCTTAGAGATTCTAGATTCTCATTAACATTTTCGGTTAATGCTTTTTTCAAGTCTACGCATCATCTTGACCATTGTTACTCTGAATTCCATTTCTGATAATTTGGTGACATCCATATCCATCAGTTCTGTGGCAGAGGCCACAGACTCATTGTCTTTTCTTTGCTGGGGGGGATTTCTCCTTCTTCATTCTGATGAGGGAGAGGTTGCAGGGTTGTCCAGAGCCCAAATTATTGACCGGGACCCAGGCCGTGCACCCTTGTTTTATAGGGATCTGAGGGATGTGGGCTTCTTGATTTTTCAGCCTGCCTTCTGGGGGAGGGACCTGCTGTGCCGATACTCAGGCAACCCTGTTTGGGTAGAGTCTCTGTGTCCCCTGCGAGGGCGGATGGGGATGGGCACACTGTGAGCCGGTATTTCCAGGCTTTTGTTCTCTGGCGGCTTTCCCTGGCGGTCTGCTGTGCCTCTTCTGAGAGCCAGAGCAGTAGCGGCCGAAATTCAGCCTCTGTCACAGAACAGAGGGATCGGGGACCATTCTCCACTGAGCTCTTCTGGCCACTTTAACTCTGTTACTGTTGGTGCTGCTCAACCCTGCAGCGTCCCGGGATGTGTGCCCCACACCCGGTGTCCCAGCCCTCACTTCCAGGGCCGGCACGTCTCTGTCCTTTGTGTTTCTAACACTGCCAGCAGCCCCCGGTTCCCGCACGCACTCCCGAGCTCCCTGTTTCAGTGTGGTTCGCGCGCACTCCGGAGCACAGGTTTTCAGACTAGGAGACCACCATCACCCTGATTCCAAAACCAGAAAAAGACTCCACTAAAAAAACAGAACTACAAGCCAATATCCCTGATGAGCATGGATGCAAAAACTCTCAACAAAATGCTAGTAAATCAAATCCAACAATACAATAAAAGAATCATTCACCATGATCAAGTGGGATTTATTCCTGGGCTGCAAGGGTGGCCCAATATTCACAAATCAATCAATGTGATTAATAAAAGAAAGAATAAGAACCATATGATCATTTCACTAGATGCAGAAAAAGCATTTGACGAAGTACAACATCCATTCATGATAAAAACCTTCAACAAAGTAGGGTTACAGGAACATATCTCAACATACAAACGGCCATATATGAAAGACCAAGAGCTAATATCATCCTCAATGGGGAAAACAGAGAATTTCCTCTACAGAGCAAGACAGGGATGTCCACTCTCACCATTATTATTTAACATAGTACCGCAAGTCCTAGCCATCAGACAACAAAAAGAAATAAAAAGCATTCTGATCAGCAAGGAAGAAGTCAAACTTTCACCATTTGCAGATGACATATTACTCTAAACAGAAAACACAAAAGATTCCACCAAGAGTTTGCTGGAACTGATACACTGATTCAGTAAAGTCACAGTGTACAAAATCAAGGTACAGAAATTTGTTTCATTTCTACACACCAATAATGAAGCAACAGAAAAAGAAGTCAAGGAATCAATCCCATTTACAATTGCACCAAAACCCATAAAATACATAGGACTACACGTAATCAAAGAGGTAAAAGATCTGTACTCTGAAAACTCTAGAACACCGGTGAAAGAAATTGAAGAGGACACAAGGAAATGGAAAAACATTCCATGCTCATGCATTTGAAGAACAAACATTGTTAAAATGTCTATACTACCCAAAGCAATCTACACATTTAATGCGATCACTATCAAAATACCACCAGCTGAATTCATGTATCAGTTGTAGCAGTTTTTTGGTGGAGTCTTTCAGGTTTTCTACATAGAGTATCGTGTCATCTGCAAATAGTGAACATTTAACTTCTTTGCTGATTCGGAGGCCCTTTATTTTGTTGTTGTGGTCTGATTGCCGAGGCGAGGACTTCCAGCACTATGTTGAACAACAGTGGTGAGAGTGGGCATCCCTGGTGTGTTCCTGACCTTAGGGCAGAAGTTCTCAATTTTTCCCCATTGAGAATGCTATTAGCTGTGGATCTTCCGTGTGTGGCTTTTACGATGTTGAGGTTGTTCCCTCTATCCCTACATGGTGGAGGGTTTTAATCAAGAGAGAATGTTGTATTTTGTCAACTGCTTTTCCAGCATCTCTTGAGAGGATCATATGGTCCTTGTCCTTTGCAACTGATGAATCACTAAATTCTACCCCTGAAATTAATAATACACCATCTGTTAACTAAATTGAATTTAAATAAAAAAATTTTAAAATACCACCTGCACTTTTCACAGAGCTAGAACTATCCTAAAATTTGCATGGAACCATAAAAGACCTCAAAAGTAATCTTGAAAAGGAAAGCTAGAGGCATCACAGTTCTGGACTTCAAGTTATATTACAAAGATGCATTAATTAAAACAATGCGGTACTGGCATAAAAACAGACACATGGATCAATAGAACAGAATAAAAAACCTGGAAAGGAGCCCACAAGTATATGTCCAATTAAAATTTGGCAAAGCAGGAAAGAATATTCAATTGAAAAAAGACAGTATCTTCAATAAATGGTGTTGGGAAAACTGGACAGCAACATAGAAGAGAATGAAATTGAACCACTTTTTTAAAAATAATTTTTTATTATGTTATGTTAGTCACCATACACTATATCCTTAGTTTTTGATGTAGTGTTCCATGATTCATTATTTGTGTATAACACCCAGTGCACCATGCACCACTTTTTTTTTTTTACCATACACAAAAACAAATTTAAAACGGGTGAAAAACCTACACGTGAGACAGGAAACCATCAGAATCCTAGAGGAGAAGAAAGGCAGTAACTAACCCCTTTGACATCAATCCTAGCAACTTCCTTCTATAGTCTCCGGAGACAAGGGAACACAAGCAAATACAAGCTATTGGGACTTCATCAAAATAAAAAGCTTCTGCACAGTGAAGGAAATGATCAACAAACCTAAATGGCAACCTATGGAATGGGAGAAGATATTTGCAAATGACATATCTGATAAAAGATTACTGTCCAAAATCTATAAAGAACTTATCAAACTCAACACCCATGAAACAAATAATCCAGTTAAAAAATAGGCAGACACATGTATAGACATTTTTCCAAAGAAGACATAGGAGTGGCTAACAGACACATGAGAAGATGCTCCACGTCACTCAGCATCAGGGAAACACAAATCAAAACCTGGTGAGATACCACCTCACACCTGTCAGAATGACTAAAATTACCAACACAGGAAACAAGTGTGTTGACTAGGGTGCACCCTCCTACACTGTTGGTGGGACTGCAAGCTGGTGCAGCCACTGTGGAAAACAGTATGGAGGTCCCTCAAAAAGGTAAAAATAGAGCTACCCTATGATCCAGCAACTTCACTACTAGATATTTAACCAAAGGATACAAAAATACTAATTTGAAGGGATACATGCACCCCAATGTTTGTAGCAGCATTATCTACAATAGCCAGACTATGGAAACAGCCCAAGGGTTCATCAACTGATGGATGCATAGACTCACTCGGCCATCGAAAGGATGAAATCTTGCCATGTAACAACATGGATGGAGCTAGAGAGGATTCTGATAAGCAAAATAAGTCAGTCAGAGAAAGACAAAAACCATATGATCTCACTTATATGTGGTATTTAAGAAACAAAACAAATGAACATAAGAGGGGAAAGTAGGCAAACCAAGAAACAGACTCTTAACTATAGAGAAAAAACTCATGGTTATCAGAGGGGAGGTGGGCAGGGGAGTGGGTTAAAAGGCTGATGGGGATTAAGGAGCGCGCTTGTGATGAGTACCGTGTTTTGTATGTAAGTGCAGAATCACTAAATTCTGCACCAGAAACCAATGTTACACTGTGTGTTACGTAACTGGAATTTAAATAAAAATTTGGACAAACTCTTTATATCTTAAAAAAAATCTCTGAGAGATATTCTATAAATGGACAAAGATACTAAAGGAACTCACATTTAAATTCCCCAAAATCACTTATTCAAACTAGCTCTGCTCCAAATGTACCCTATTTATGTAGTGTTCAGTGATTCATTAATTGTGTATAACACCCAGTGCTCATGGGATCTCGTGCCCTCCTTAATGCCCACCCTATTTAAAATTAGCGTCCAGTAGGTTGGGAAACCAAATGAGTTGATTTTAAAACAAATCTAATAACAGAAGAATACTTGCCACCACTCTCAGTTCAGTAGGTAATTAACTCTAATAAGAAGCATTTCCATGGTGAAGTCTCCCAAGGACCTTCTCTGCCAGCTCATCTGGGTTAAATATAAATGGCCCGTTTGAAAACAATGCCCAGCAGTCTGAAGAACATTCTACAAACAGCACACCCAGAATGCATTCTCGGTATTCTCTACTACTGTCCTCCTAACCCAAGTTTTTTCCTTCTTCTCATTGTCAGCATTGTTAGAAATGAAAAACACATTTCTGAAGCTAATTTTTAGATACTCATCTGTGTACTACAGTTTCTCTGTCATTCTCTGAAAGTTTGGAAATTCATGTCTTCCTCCAAAATTCCTTTTTATTGAGTGATATTTATCAAACTAAGGTGAGTAAAAGGACACTTGTTTTAAAGTGTCCATTCTCGGAAGGGTGGGAATGTGTGTACATCAGAGTACCTAATATACATAAGAACAGCAGAAGGTGTTTCATTTCAGGAAGCTTTTTCTAGACTTCGGGAATACCAGTTTGGTGGCTATAGAATGCAAGCAGATTTCTCTTGGTAATCAATCTCTCTCGGGCTTTCACTTAAACCAACAGTGTGTGATGAAGATGATGTATGGATAAAATAAGCTGGAATGAAAATGTGATTGAAGATATAAAGGAAACGTCAAAAGGAATAAAGGCTGGCACTTTATTAAAGTGACTTTCAGCGTCCCTGGATAGATGGACCCCCATGCAGTAAAACAATGATGAGAAATTGTTGGAAGTAGAAGATCCAAACATCATGGATCCAAGAACTAACATGGAGGAGACTACAAATCTAGGATAAAACTATAAAGTTCAAATATGGTTCGTTCCCCCTTCTGTTTACCCCCCTTCATTCTTCCCTTCCTTCTCCTACCGATCTTCCTAGTTCTTATGTTCCATAAATGAGTGAAACCGTATGATAATTGTCTTTCTCTGTTTGGCTTACTTCACTTAGCATCATCTCCTCCAGTCCCGTCCATGTTGCAGCAAATGTCGTGTAATCGTTCTTTCTGATGGCTGAGTAATACTCCATTGTGTATATGGACCATGGAACATTACATCAAAAACTAAGGTGAATGGTGACTAACATAACGTAATAAAAAATTATTATAAAATAAAATAATAAAATAATATGAAGAATAAAAAAAAGTAAAGTTCAAATATGCATCAAGTGTGAATTTTATGGATTAGGACACTGCTGTGGTGTCTCTAAGGAACTATTTAAAGAGATTAAGGAGGCACTGGGCTGGTCACCATCACAAACAGTATTAGTCTATGAGGTGAGTAATATGAATAAAATCCCAAATAATGCAAATTTAATAAAACTGACATTCTTGCTCACTTCCAAAATACTAAAATGGACTTGTACCAAACCTACCTTCTTATTCTCCATAGAGATGGTGAAACTATTCAACTGACTACTTGAGTTTGGACGAAGCTGTCATGGTGGGCGTTACAGCTCAGTGATCCAGTGTTCTCCCCCTTCCTGTGCCTCAGCCGCCTCAAGGCTTCACTGCTCGTCACATCTCAGTCACGCCTTGCATCACTGTCTCCTGGGCCCCACCTCACACCCACTCTATCAGACACCAAGAGACAGAATCCAGTAAATTGCATTTTAACAGCCTCCTCAGATGATTTTTATGCAAGCAAGCAAAGTTTGAAAAACATTGCTTTGAGTTTCTAAAACAGAAGATGCTTCCACTTTTCATTTAATTCTCTCTGTAACACAAGGAGATAGTCATTGACACCCTTGTGATACACTGAGTTTCAGAATGGTCAGGCTATTTGTCTAAAGTCACCAGCTCTATTTTGTCGTATCAGGAGGGAAAGTAAGTCACCTGACACCAGACCCCTTTTATTATTTCCCTCACAAGCTACTGCAGCCCCTCTTCTGTGAGTGGATGGCACATGCAGTTCTCCTAACTCTTCCTACCTTTTCTGCCACTTCCCCGCTGTAGGTGAAACGAGGTAAGGACAGCGGTGCAATGAACAGCAGCCCTCCCCATCCTGAAGAGTTTATTCTCCTGGGCTTCGCAGACCGTCCTTGGCTGGAGCTTCCTCTATTTGCTATTCTTCTTATAACATACCCCGTGGCCATGGTGGGGAACATAGCCATCATTCTGGCATCCAGGTTAGATACCCGTCTGCACAGCCCCATGTGCTTCTTCCTCACCAACCTCTCCTTCCTGGACATGTGCTACACCACGAGCATTGTCCCTCAGATGCTGTTTAACCTGGGAAGTACTAGAAAGACCATCAGCTACCTGGGCTGTGCAGCTCAGCTTTATTTCTTCCACATAATGGGGGGCACAGAATGTCTGCTTTTGGCTATCATGTCTTTTGATCGCTACGTGGCTATCTGCAAGCCTCTGCATTACACCCTCATCATGAACCCGCGCTTCTGTATCCTGTTGGCGTCCGCTGTGTGGCTCACTGGAATCACTTATGCTGTCTCAGAGGCCACAGCCACCTTACAGTTGCCGCTGTGTGGCCTCAATAAATTGGATCACTTGGTGTGTGAGATTCCTGTTCTGATAAAGGCTGCCTGTGGAGAAAAGGCTGCTAATGAGCTTACGCTCTCTGTGGTGTGTATTTTCATATTAGCTGTTCCTCTTTGCTTGATTCTTGCTTCCTATGCTTGTATTGGACATGCTGTATTTAAAATTAAATCTTCTGAGGGAAGGAAGAAGGCCTTTGGGACATGTTCCTCCCACCTCATTGTAGTTTTCTTGTTTTATGGTCCGGCCATTAGCATGTACCTTCAGCCGCCTTCCTCCATCTCAAGGGACCAGCCCAAGTTCATGGCGCTCTTCTATGGAGTGGTGACACCTACACTGAACCCTTTTATCTACACCCTGAGGAATAAGGATGTAAAGGGGGCATTAGGCAACCTACTCAGGGGCATTTTTACTTCCAAGTGACAGCTGGGAAACAACAAATGAAATCTCTTAAAAATTACAGTAGGTTTATAGGGTTTTCTCTAGTTATTCATTCTTATGTCCTATTTCCCCAAATCTCATGTGACATCTTCTTGTGTTATATTCAATGCAGTGATGTTAGGCAACAACGATGCTTGGCTATATGCACCACTAATCACACTATGTTTGTGCAAATGTAGTAAAAATAGTTCTACTCCAGTTGGTACGTACAGAAATACTAACTGTACTAAGTAATAAAACATGTAATTATATAAGTTAAAATATAAACCCATTAGTTCAAACTAACCATCATAAAATAGTATGGCAACCACTCCTCAGTGCACTTTGTAGCACAGTGTCACTTGAGAAGCGTTTCTCATCGCTCTCTTCCATATTAGCCCATGTCTCAATGCGTAGCTGGCCTATGCTGTGCATTCCGTGTGGGGCACCTGACCTTCAGAACAACCACAAGTCTAAGTGTATCAATCCGATTATGGAGACACTATTGCTTTTTAAAAAACACACTGTTACACGCAAACAAGGAATCGTGGAACAGCACGTCAAAAACTAATGAAGCACTGTATGGTGACTAACATGACATAGTAAAACACACACACTGTGACTTGTTTAACACACAAACAACAGATAAACTTCTTCACATTCCTTTTAAAGATCAGAGGTGTGTGTCTTCTGACTCAGAGAACAAGGAGGTGCTGTTGGTAATGACGCGCAACCTGGAACCATCGCTGTGCCGAAGCGGAATGGCCAGAAGGAATTTTTGAAACTGTGCAAGAGTCAGTATGAGAAAGAGATAATTTATGTCCTGGAATGGAAAGTAACTTGCTTAGTTCCACCAACAATATGGATATTTTTTTGTTGATGTACGTTTTGCATGCAAATGATACTGAGAATCTGTATTATTTTTTTCCTTTTTTTTAATGATTTTTTTTATTATATTATGTTAGTCACCATACAGTACATCCCCGGATTCCGATGCAAAGTTCGATGCTTCATTAGTTGCGTATAACACCCAGTGCACCATGCAATACGTGCCCTCCTTACTGCCCATCTGTATTATTAAAAGTTGAAAGTGCTAACCCTTCATTCAAGGACTCACACCCAACTTTCAAACTGTCATGAAATTAGGTACAGAAAAAAAAAGGAATTGGGTACAGTTTTTTAGACCAAGTTAATGGATTTCACAGTTACGTATATAAATTTATATGGTGAAAATTCAGCATGATGTTGTGTAGTCAAGAACTCAGGAGGTCTTTGAACTTTTCTGGCATGTCTTCTGATACAACCAAGATCTAAACAAACTATTTGATGAAAAATTACACATTATCCCAGTAAGAATAATCTGCAACCCAGATCCACTTTTTGGAAAAATAACAACAGATTATCAGTCCAGTCCTTTAGATAAATGGATTCCACTATATTTCATTTGTAAAAAATTCTAAGTAACTAAATTTTGGCTGATTGCAAAAAAAAATTTTTTTTTAATTTTACATACACACAAAAACATGAAAATAAAAAATTCTGTGATGTTAAGTAATATCGCTCGTCATTTTTATTGGTTAATATATCCTTTGTATTACATACAGATGAATATGGTATTTTTTTTCTTTGGGGTGCAAAACCCAGGAAAAGTTATGTGGAATGCTTAGCCATAGAGATTGCTTAGGGCTGTTCAGACTTCCTGCCAACTCCTAGGCCTGTAAATATGATCCACTTCAGAACTATGAGTGCCTTCCAGACTCTGTGAAATATCAGGACTTTCTAAAGGAAATACAGAAAAATTTCAGATACAGAATATTAGGAGTGGTGGTGGGGAAAAGCCGTAGGAATGTTCTATTTGCGCCACTACTCCTTATCCCCAGGCCATATATGCTCAGTATCTCCCCACATGAAGGATATGTTAGTTAGCCACTGAGAATCTCTGTTGAAGGGAATACATGTGTTTGAAGTTTAGTCTTCTCTATCCTGTTGTGAAGCACGAGCAATTTTGTTAAGACCGACTTTTCAAGGAAGGTGATCAAAAACCTTTCATATTTTCCCATGTAAGAAAGCATTTCCTGAAGGACAAACAGAAGACAGCAAAGCATGTTAACTCTTACTTCTACAGACACTAATAAGTGGACACATACATTTGGATAAGTTTTTAAGGGAGAAATCAAGATTTAACAATCATTAACAATCATTTAACAATGATCTCCAGATCATTGCCCTCAGATCTTCATACATAATACCTGCACTAGTCTCTAAAAAAGTTGAGTAAAATAAGTGCAACTCAGAATTCTGGTTCAGCAAATGCCTTGTGCCTTTTCAAACTGTGATCCCCAGAGTTCCAGTGACCAGGAGGAGCCCAGAGCCACTGGGACAAGGGGGTGGGTGGAGGAGGGCCGGGTATAGAGGAAGGGAGGTCAGTTCTCCTTTGAAGAGCAGACACAAGACAGAAACAGGAAACTACTATACAGGTCTGATAAAAGAAATAATCATTGTACTTTATTTTCACATTTTTATCAAAACCACAGTTATTTTTTTAATAATATTTTTTATTATGTTATGTTAGTCACCATACAGTACATCCGTACTGATGTAGACTTCCATGTAAAGTTCCACGATTCATTACTTGCGTATAACACCCAGTGCACCACGCAATACATGCCCTCCTTACTACCCATCACCAGCCTATCCCATTCCCCCACCCTCCTCCCCCCTCAAGCCTTCGGTTTGTTTCCCAGAGTCCAGAGTCTCTCATGGCGCATTCCCCCTTCAGTTCTTTTAACTATATGCCCAAAATTCTACCTGAGCAAAAATATGTGTGTAATACACATAAGCACAAAACGAAATTTGAATTCAATGAGAATTCAGTGAGAATTCAATTAATCACTTAAAAATTTATTTTACTTAAAACTAAAGTCAGAACACATCTACATTTGTTAAGATTGTCATAATACAAAAAAAAAAACTTTTTAAACCTCTCTGGTGTCAATTGCTCACTATTGATCCTGAAGTCTCAGTGTCTTGTATATACAGTTTCGTTATTCAACATAAAGTGTTAGGGAACTGGTCTAAATGACTGGTAAGGTTTCATTTTATTTCACACAGAAGGAAATTAAATCCATTACATTAAAGAGTCTGGAAATGTAATGGCCTCTCTTCCTTTTCAGCCACCACCTTCTGCACATCTCTGAAACCACCAGCACCTGCCAGGCCAACCACAACATGGACTGTGCAATGCTTCCGTCTCCTAAATTCTTCTGCACCCTCTCTCTTTTGTGTGTTGGTTTATGTTTGCATTTGATAATGCCTCCTCCAGCTTTCTACCTCTCTGAGGTCTTTCTGAAACACTATTACAGAATGTAGTAAGTGCTAAAAATGCATCTTTGAGAAAGTCGTCTGCTCTCTGAACAAGTCTTTAAGTATGCATCACTCATGTCAATTGTTCTTGCCACAAAATAAAATATTTTGAAAAACAAGGGTCGCAAGAAATCTTCCGACAGTGATGGATATGATTATTATCTTGTTTGTGGTGATGGTATCACAGGTAGATGCATATGTCCAAACATCAAAATGTATACATTACACAGGTACAACTGTTTTATAGTAAGTACACCTCTAAAGGTGAGAAAACTGAGATTCTGGAACAGAAGAGGAAGACTAATTAAATACCCCCCCCAAAAAAAAGAAGAAGAAGGAGAAGATTAAACATATTTTCTAGGAACAGGTGGTAAAATGAGTATATTTAGTTTATAGGAATATATCACTGGCTGAAGGAATGCCATCAAGTAGATACTTAAGAAGGGGAATTCATAACTGTTGAAAAGCTACCATAAGTAACTGAATGTGTTAGACACTTTGTAATTTAAATCTTACTTAACCTTAATAACTCCTCCAGGTAGGTACTCTCTACAGTTGACAGATAACGAACTTGTGTTTGTTAATTCAGGAGCATTCTGTCAGAGCAGGAATTTGAAAGTCTTTCAGTTACCAAGAATCCATGCTTTTTTCCACCAACCTATTTGCAAAGATGACAGATACTTAAGATTATACAAGGAAATGAGGAATGATTCATTGTGTTTCAAGCTGAAGATTTCATGCAGTGGTATGTAAGATTGAGAGGGAAATTACACACACACACACACACACACACACACAGAGCCAGGAACCAGAACGAAGGATATTAAAATATTTAAATATTCAAATACTTTAAATTAAATATTTAAATATTTAAAATATTAAAGCGTGTATTTGTATAGGTGAAGAGATATTATGGGATTTTAAATCCTCAAATGATGTAAGATCTCTATTTAATAAGACTGCATTCATCAAAGTGAGTAGTAGTTTGGGTAGAAAACACTGGAACCTTGGCTAGTTAAGGCTACTTCAGCAATCTATGCAACGGATAGTGAGGTCCTCCACTAGGATAAGAGTAGCAAAAATAGAAAAGACAAGAAAAGGGTGGGGTATGGAAGTAGGAGGTTGATTTGGAGATTGATGGGACGTGGGTCTTCCAGAAGAGAGATTAGGTTAAGATAATGGTGATGTTTTAAGTCTAGAAGATGGGGCAGGAGGTGTCAATGTTATCAAGGAGATTAATACCAAGAGAAGTAACTTTGGAACAGAATTTCAGAAGAATTCAGAAGAAAAACTAGAGACAAATTCCAAGAAGAAATGCACCTCAACTGCAAAAAGAATAAATAGGTTTTTATCAAAAAGGACTTGACTACAAAGAAAATGTTTTAATTTTGTAATATTTCTTTTTTGGACACACTGAAGAGATCAAATATTTTAACATGATGTTATGATATCATAGGATAAAAGGCTTAAGCATACAATGTATTAGTATAGTATAGAATAAATATTTTAACAAGAGTCAGTACTGGGAAGTTGAAGGTTGGACAATAGTTTCTGCAGACAGTCCTAACTCTGAAGGTTTGTAATTTTCTTCATCAGGAGAGCTCCCCACAGTGAAATCATAGTAATTATGAAACACACTTCTATGTCTCAGACTTTAAGTTTTGCATGCTTATGCAACATGTCATCTGTACTGGAATAATGAGGAGGAAGAATGGCCACGTGGACAGGGAGGACAGTGCTTTGAAGTAGAAACTGCTTTGCAATTTGATTCGGAAATTTCTTGCTACTTTCGCAATATCCTCCTATTGAGCAAACAGTAGACTTAATCACCCCACGGAGACCTCATCTCCTTCTACTCTCAGGTGATTCATTACACAGATTGCAAAACCTTAAGTGCAGCAAAGCATTTGGCATCTTTCTCTACATTCCATAGAAAATTATCTTGAAAGAGACCATACAAACTAATGATTGAATCTGAGTTTAATGGACTCTGTTTGTCTAATGTCCTACTGGCAGGTATTTTAGAGCAGGAAATGGGGAGAAGTACGGCTTGGGGAGAGGATGAAGAAAGGGGTTTTCTGGTAAGCTATGCAAGAGTGTGATTGGTGTAAACGTTTTGAGAAACAATTTCTTAACATCTACCAAATACAGAAACACACAAATATTTTAATCACAAATTTTCACCCTTCCAGGAAATGATCTTATAGACATATTTGCACGAATGTATGAAACCACGAGCACAATGTTGGTTGTCATGTGAAAAATGGGAGAAAGGATCTAAGCGCTCAACAGGAACACGGAATATGCACAGGTAAACTCATAAAAACGAATAAAGTTGATTAATGTCCAGTGATGAGGAAGAAGAGCAAAATGTGATAAACTAATGAGAAGCAACTTGCAGGAGCCCATCTGTGGTGTGCTTCCTTTGGTCATGTACAAGCAGGACATGCTGACCCGTGCAGGCAATGGCAGTGGCTGGCTTTGGGACTTGGGACTAGGGTTGGAGCATATGGAACTTTCATTTTCACTTTATAATTTTCCAATTTTAAAAAATCACGAGTGTATACTGCTTACATATTAAAAGGAGATAAAGCTTCAAAAGTAAATTTAAAAATTCAGTTGGATTTTTCTATTTATCTTTGGCCACAAAATAACTTGAACTCCACAAGGCAAATAACGTTTTAATCTCACTCCCTCCAAATATTAAGATTAATGTAACCAATTACTAACCTGGTTAATGGCCCTGAGATTTTGTATTTGACACTGGCCTCAATGATTCCCTGACATGTTTACTCCCTAGCAACTCAGGGTTTTTATCTCATATTAAGACCACCACAGAACTGAACACATCACCCCCCTGATTTATCACAACATTTTTAAAAAATTAGCAGGTCACTCAAGTTTCCCTCCCTTCCCTTATGATCCTCTGCGTTTTTTCCGTGTGATGAACACTGAGTATTACTGATGAATGATTGAACACTGCCTCTGAAACCAATGATGTACTATATGTTGGCTAATTGAGTTTTAATTTTAAAAAATTATTAGCAGGTCATAATAGTGCCCCTTTCACAACAACATTTTAAAAAAATAACTGAAATGATTTTTAAAGCTCAAACACCAAAGCATTTGGGGAGCTGGAACCAAATGAGAATTTGATGACAAAATTCAGTAGTTTCTGTTGGGTTACTTGGCTGTGTGTGCTTTTTTTAAGATGCAAACTCGGCACTACCTAAATGTTTATTCACACACAAAGGATATTGGTGTGTTAAAAAGTCCATCTACTTTTTTTCCTGCTTAAAAATGCATGGTTTTGTTGTTCTTGTTTCTTTTCCTTTTTAAATTAAAGTATAATTATCATATATTTTTGTATTAGTTTAAGTTGTACAAAATAATAATCAACAATTTTATACATTTCTTTCTTTTTTTTATATAGGGGGAAAGAACACAAGGGGCAGAGGGAGAGAGAGGGAGAGAATCCATGAACAGACTGCCCCCTGAGTGAGGAGCCAGATGCAGGGTTCGATCCCAGCACCCTAAGATCATTACCTGAGCCAAAATCAAGAGTCGGTCATTTAGTTGACTGAATAACCCAGGCGCCCTAATTCTATACATTTCTTAGTGCTTGTCAAGATAGATAAGTGTACTCTTAATTACCTTTATCTATTTCACCCATTCCCCCACCCACCTTCCCTCTGGCAACTACCAGTTTGTGCTCTGTATTTGAGTCTGTTTTTTGTCTCTTTTTTCCTCTGTTCATTTGTTTTGTTTCTTAAATTCCTCATATGAGTGAAATCATAAGGTATTTGACTTATTTCACTCAGCATTACACTCTCTAGGTCCATCCATGTTGTTGCAATGGCAAGATACCATTCTTTTTTATGGTGGAGGACCTGAATAGATGTTTTTCCAAAGAAGACAGACAAAGGGCCAACAGACACATATAAAGATGCGCAAACAGCCCTGACCATCAGGGAAATGCAAATGAAAACCACAATGAGACATCACCTTACAACTGTCAGAGGGATGACTAAAATGGCTAAATGGCTAAAATGGCTAAATGGCTAAAATGGCTAAAATGGCTAATGGATAAAATAAAAAAGACAAGGAGCAACAAGTGTTGGCGTGGATGTGGAGAAAGGTGAACCCTCTTCCACTGTTGGTGGGAATGCAAACTGATGAAGCCACTCTGGAAAACAGTATGGAGGTTCCTCAAAAAGTTAAAAAGAGAAATAGCATAGGATCCAGTAATTGCACTACTGGGTATTTACCCAAAGAAAACAAAACCACTTTTAAAATTTTATTAACTCCAGTATAGTTAACCTACAGTGTTACCTTAGTTTTAGGTGTACAATATAGTGATTCAACTATTCCAAACATCACCCAGTGCTTACCACAAGTGAAAAAAAAAAAAGGAAAGCAAAACGATAATTCAAAAAGTTATACCCCCGTATGTTATTGAAGCACTGTTTACAATAACAGCCCAAGTGTCCACTGGTGGATGAATGGATAAAGAAGATGTATACACAATGGAATACACACACACACACACACACACACACACACACACACACACATATACATATACATGCAATGGAATATTACTCAGCTATTAAAAAGTGCATGGTTTTATATTTAGAAGACAGATTAGATGCAAAAAATACATGGATCTTTAAATGTTCAGGTAATTCTTTTTTTAATTTAAATTCAATTGGCCAACATATAGTTTTAGATGTAGTGTTCAATAATTCATCAGTTGCCTATATGATTGATGGATGAATGAATTCAAATCAATAAAAGTAGCATTCTGCATGTAAGTGAAGTTATACGGCACTTATCTTTCTCTGTCTGAGTTATTTCATTTAGCAGAATACCTGCTAGGTCCACCCATATTGTTGTGAACAGCAAGATTTCAATCTAAAGGAACCCTGATACAAAGAAGAGAATTTATGTCAGACATGAGAGCATCACTGGCTTCCATTCACAGACACACTATCTACACTTTCACAGCCAGTGAAAACAAATAGTACAGGGAACCATAGTCAAAGGACTGGGATCTTCAGAATTAGGAGATAGGAATGATGATTCTGTTGTCTTTGTTCCTTCAAAGGGTTTCTTTTTTTAAGATTTTATTTATTTATTTGAGAGAGAGAGAGTAAGCGAGAGAGAGAGAGTAGGAGCAGGAGTAGGGGCAGAGGGAGAGGGAGAAGCAAACTCTCCGCTGAGCAGGGACCCTGACCCAGGGCTCGATCCCAGGATCCCGGGACCATGACTGGAGCCAAAGGCAGATGCTTAACTGACTGAGGCACCCAGGTGCCCCAAGGGTTTCAAGAATACTCTCAGTTTCAGATAAAATGACTCATGTCTCCAGAAGAAACCCTAGAACAGAAAAATTATAAAGGAAACAGGTATTCTTGAACAGTATAGTTTTCCTTTTGTTCTCTGGAAAATAGTCTCAGTAAGAGTTGGAAGGCCCTCCTGATACGATAAAGTTGAAATGGTGATGGAAACAGAATCCTTGCATGATACTGTCTCTCACCATCCCTGCATCCTCGAAAATAGCAATGTTCAGTTAACACTTGCTGAATGCTTTTTGTATTTGTTTAATGAATCCAAAATGGCCCTTAAGTATTATCTATCATATATTAACTTTGATTTTCAAGCCAAAATTGTTGTATATAAATAAAAAATCTCTTTGACAAAAAAAAAAGATTTCAATCTGAAAAACAAAAGGAACACAGAAAAAACAGAAACAGATTTATAAAGAGAACAAACTGGTGGTTGCCAGAGGGACACGTAAGGGGATGGGTGAAATAGGAGAAAGAGATTCAGAGAAAGAAACTTCCAGTTCTAAAATACATAGGTCATAGGGATGAAAAGTACAGCTTAGGGAATATAGTCAATAATACTGTAGTAACACTGTATGGTAATAGATGGTGACTATACTTATCATGGTGAGCATTTCATAATGTATATGATTGTTGAATCACTATATTGAACACCGGAAATTAATATAACATTGCATGTCAACTATACTCAAAGACAAAAAAAAAGGGATCCAGGGCTTTGGTCACTTGTATTTTTCTTGCCTTTTCTCTGTCCTCTAAGTGAAGAATAGAGTTTGTGTCTTAATCCCTAGATAAGTACCTTATTTACCCCTGGCAGCTATGGTCTAGAAGGGTAGAGAGGAATGACTACAGCACTTTGGTTTGATTTATTGATGGTGGTCCCATTATTTTCTGAGAAATCAAGACCTGCTGCATTTTCTCGTCCTTTCTCCCAGAATGGTGGGGACATCTCTGTGGACCTGGTTAAAGAGCAGTGTTTGTTGTTTAAAGTTAAAAATGTAGTTAGAGAGATTTTAAAAGTATGCACCTCTCCCTGAGGGGGAAGGCAGACCCTCGGGACCTCGTTATTGAGCTGGCTGAGTACAGGGACTGATAGTGAGGAGTTCATTCCCCCCAGGTCCCCAAGGACTCTGTCATACTTGGAAGAGAGACCTGATGAGATGTTTTATCCCCATACTCAGCACAGCTATTGAAGTTTCCAATATTTCATCTGTTCACATGGCGATGTAACCTCTGGGGTCATCTCTTTCAGAGAAGAAAGAGACAATTAAGGACTGTTTATCGCTGAAGGCTAATTGAGGTCACCCCCCTCCCTGAGCCTGTCCCTTGTGGACCGTTTCCTTAGTGCTGGTGCCTCTGGGCCATCTCCTCAATGCTCTTGCCACTTCAGTCCTCAGACGTTGTCTAATCAGCATCATTCACTCCCCCAGAATGGTAGCAGGTGAAGAATTTGGTCGGAAACTGTGAGAATAGGTCCTAAAAGGGGCAATATGTTTTTGTACAATCCAGAGACAATGATCACAATGATCTTTAATGTGTAATTATTATTCTTAATGGGGCTTGAAAACACTGGCTGCAGAAAAATACATATAATGCCATATGCTTCAAGTTTAAATACCTACAACATCTTACTTCATATCATGTCAGGGTATATTACTATGTAATAAAATGTGATGAACTATAAAGATAAAGCAAAATTCATAATAGTGATCACCTCTGAGAAGAAGGAATATAATTGTGCAGGAGTAAACATGTGCCTTTACTGTATTGATATTGTGCTTTATTTCTTAAGTTGAGCAGTGTAGATAAGTGTGTTTTCAAGAAAAACAAAATGGTAGCAGGGCCAAGCCTCAGATTCAGTAACAGTCCACTTCTGTGCTGTCTCAATTTTAACCAAGTCTGGACTTTGAAATCCTATGTCCACTTTTAATCCAGAACTTCTCACACCACAGGGAATGTCTCCTGAGGCTGTATGTGAGGGTTGAGGGAGCCGGAGCCTGGCACATGCATTTCACTTGTGTCTAAAAGTGGGTTGGAACCTCACCCTCAAATGGATTACATATTGTCTTCTGTCCTAGTCAGGCCTGGTCCTGTGGAGGACATTTATATGTAAACATGGAATGTCACATAGCATGTCCAATGTTATGATTTAGTCGATCAGATAATACTCATTTCATGATAGGCAGCTCCAGTTATCTAGTTCCTTTGTGGTCTACAAGCAGCTTCTTAGGCTGACCGGAGATCAACAGCAAGCTAGAAGCCCCTCTTCATGTAGAGATGGTTGTCAGCTGTCCCTCACGTTTGCCCACGGGAGCTTAACAGATCCTCCACACGGCATTCTTATCTTCTACAGACGCTTCATGGGTCTTGTATCTTCTAGGGCACAGACAGGGCGATCATATAATTTATAGCTGTATCAGGACACTTTTGAGAGTAAAAGGGGAACATTATTGAAAATTATTCATAAACCAGGACAGTATGGTCTCCTGAAGCGCCTTCTCTTGCTCCATTTCCCCCCTCCTGCACCATTCAATTCTGACAGCCTCATGGATGATCTAAAACTGGGCTTGGGCGTCATATTAAAGTTAGGAATATTTGCCTTCCAAATTCATCAGAGGTCTACCAAATTTGCCTTTTTATAATTACTATTATTATTATTATTAGAATTAGTGGTACAAGATAAGTCAACACATATTCTGATTTGCTTGAGATAGTAATCCAAACCATATAACGTTATACTACAGTAATTAGACTAACCTTCCACATAGGGCACTGGTGGGAATTAAAAGGGCCAACACATGCAGTGTTTAAAATAGTCTAGCGCCTATTAAGTGCATTAGAAGTATTTGCTATTATTATTAGGGAGGGCATGTCAGAACCAGTGTAAAACTG
>NC_048221.1:56261099-56382085 GCF_002007445.2 Ailuropoda melanoleuca | reverse complement strand
ACACTCCCTGTCCTCCTCGGGGTCTTCACGCAAATGTCAGTTCTCAGGAAGGCTCTCCCAGTCACTCTATTGTAAACTGAAACCCCCACCCCAACAGCACTTCCTGCTGCCATTATCTGCTTCCTTTACCTCCCAGGACATATCAAATTCTAACAGGATCTATTTTCTTATTTATTTCATTTATTTCCTCTCTTCCACCTCTAGAATGACAGGGCAGAGGTGAGGGCAAGGATATTTGTTTCGTCCACTGCTAACCCACAACCCTGATTTTGTTTCTCCTCTCCTTGGGCCCTTCAATCCTTTCCCAGCACACTCAAGGCGTATGGCCCTCTTCTACCCTCACCCTGTGACCTTTCAGACCTCCTCTTCCCCTCACTCACTCTGCTTCTGCCACCCCAGGCTCTTCACTGTTCCTCAAACAAATTAGCCACACTCTGCCCCAGGGCCTTTGCACTGGCTATTGCCTCTACCCAGAACACCTTTCCCCCAGATGGGCGCATGGCTGCTTTACCGCTTTCTCAGGGAGGCCTCCTCTGAATGCCTTCATTTAAACTGTAACTTACGTATTCAATAAAAATTAATTGAATAAATACAAGGGAGGGAAGGAGATCTGAAGGGAAGGATCAGGACCTAGGAATACTGAAGAGTTGTTAGTCTGCTATAAAGAAAATAAACACTCGGGAGATGGAATTTAGGAAACATCCTGCCTGAGGCCTCCCCAGCCTTCGGATCTAACAATTTACATTCCCAAGTGGCATTATCTCCCCACGGCAAACATCCTGAGGCCTCCCTGCCAGCTCGGCTCCGTGGGGGCTTGGTTGCTCGAGAGCAGAAAGTAGGAAGCTCTGTGGGTTTTGCACGTGGGGTGAGTGCCTGAGTGACAGGTCACACACTGCTCAGCCCCATGGTGTGACTGTGCTGGCTGGGACGGCAGGCCCAGGCCTGCACCGGACACCGCACAAAGGGGGAGGACTTGGGAACCAGAGACAGGGAAGGGCCTTCTCGAGCAGGCAGCTGTGAAGGTGGCGGCGGGTGAGCAGAGCCTTCCCCACAGTCTGTGACGTGTGTCCTGAGCGCCCCGGCCCACCCCTGCGAGAAGAGCCACTGCTAGGAGGAACAACAGCCACAACCTACCTTGGAAGCCTCCATTTCTTATCTGTAAGATGGGCATAACAGAGGCTGGAGGACTCCATGGGAACATGGCCTCCCCCACGCTCAGCAAATGCTAACTTATCGCCAGGCACGGCTCTAAGTGCTTCCTACACACTACCTCACCATCCCCCCCAACAACCGTGATGGAGGCAGATGAACTGCCCTCTGCAGATGGGGAAATGGAGGCCTTGCCCTTGGCCTCGGGTGAGGATCTCATTTCACCCTCCTGTCTTCTTCACTCTACTCCAGACAGCCTCGCCTCTGTAAGTCAAGCATGCAGAACAGAAGTGCTAACTACAGGCTGTAAACTCTTCTGCCCCGAGATGGGTGAAGGCAAGGGGAGGAGTATGGCCCCAGTAACAGATAGGAGGACAGACGGGGCATCTGCGTTTGCTGAGGACCGGTCCCGGGGCAGTGCCTGGCTCAGCCGACAGCCCTGGACGTCTGGATACCTGAGAAGACAAAGCAGGCACGGTCTCCCCCCATCATCTAAGAGTCTCATTGGGTGAGTTACACAGTCCGCCTGAGCTCCATCCAGAGGGATTGGCTAACTGCCCAGCAAACCCACGTCCCCTTCCTCCTGGCCCCAAGGAGGAGCTGGACACCATGTTCCCACCTCCTTTGCTCATGGGTGCAGCTAGTGAACACGTGTGAGGTGACACCCGGGGTGGCTGACGAGCCATGCATCGAAGGTCGAGTCTCCATCAGCCTAGGTCCCTGAATGATTATATGGAGCGGGCACACGTGACCCCATCGCAGCCACCCATTAAACTTGATGGGAGTGACAAATACGCTTCTACTGTGCTCAGCCACTGAGATTTCTTCCGATCTGCTACGGCAAACTAGGGTCAGCGTGACATACTCGCATTCCTCATCTTTCAAATGGGGTAATACGTATGTTCAGAAGGCATTCAGTGGGTTAAGGTAAATGTGATAACATGCCAGCATGCGGGGAATACTCAGTGAACGTTTGATTAAATGTTCCATGAATGTCTGAATGAGTCCGTGGGGTGGTTTGGCTGGTGCGTTCACCAGCAAGGCCTTGGTCTGTAAATGGCAGGATGCTGGATGAACGGTTGCAGAAACCATACGGACGCTGACTGTTTACTTGGAGAGTCCTCTGGAAGCAGCAGCTCCGGAGCCCCTCCCTTGGCCCAGCCAAGTCAGACCCTTCCCGCCCTTCCGCTCTGCTGTTCTCAGCGTGATGGCTCTTCATTGTTGCCCTTGCCCCTGCATGGTCCCTGCAGCTCCAGGCGTCACACGCCCACACCGTGTTCCCACGGAGGAAGGAAGAGGTGGGGGCAAAATGCTCTCTCCTTGAGAGTCTCTAGCTTTTTCTCTGGGAAGTAGACTTTTTCCCAGAAGCCCCCAGGAGGTGTGCCCTTTCCTCCCCTTGACCAGGAGTCGGTCACGTGGCCATCTTACCTGCAGGGGAGCCAGGAGGGCCAAGTGGCTACCGGTGAGCCATTGAAGTATCTGCCAGAGGCGAGAAACACGTGGAACATGGGTCAGAACCCAGACAGCGGTCGCATATGTGAGCCACAGAAAACTCCGGAGCCATGAGCAGGAAGAGCAGCAGCTTTGGGGGAAGGGAGGGCCCGGGAAAGACTGAGGCAGGTGGGGGGAGCCGGGCAAGAGCTCCAAGCCCACACGCACAGCCGGACCCAGAGCAGCAGCGGCAGGGGGACATCGGCGACCCAGAGGGCCCTCGCCCTGCACCCCAGAGAGGCACTAGACTATCTTTGGGCGTTAGTCTGAATTCTTTCCATTGCAAACAACAGATGCCCACAGGACCTGGTCTGAGCCTTCAGGACGACTGGCTGTCTCAGCCAGCAAAGAATGCACCGAAAGACCAGACAAGCTGCATCCCGGATTCAGGAAATCCTCAGGGCTCGGTCGGTCTCTGTCTGCCTCTCTTTTCTGTCTTCCTCCAAGTTGCTCCTACCTGGATAGCCTTTCCCCTGGGGAATGTGGCAAAGGTGACTTCCAGCAGCTCCAAGTTACATTCCTTGGCTTAGAGACCCCAGTGGCAAAAGAGGACTTCTGCTTCCCCGTGATTTCAGCAGACATCCTGAGGTTTGCTCCGGGTGACCCATGTGGTCACACAAGCAGCTCTGGGGCCTGGGTGTCCTCAGCGCACAGGGGAGTAACCATCGTGCAGTCATTGGAGCCAGGAGCCTGACGGGTGCTGGGATGGCAGAGCGGGGGACAGGCCGGCCATGGTGAAGGGCGGGCTGGTGCCGGTGGGCAACCACCCAGACTCAGGACAGAGGCATGAACCCACGTGGGAGGGTAACTCTTGTCCCCCATCCCCCCACCTGCCTGGGCGTCCCTGCTGCTATAAATGACCACAGCCAGCCAGCCTTGCCGGGTCGCCTGCAGAGAGGGAAGCCCACTGCCTTCTCCCTGCCTTCACACCACCACGGACGTGAGTGGCTATTTGCATACCCTCTCTGGCACTGGTGGGTCCCACTCCAAGCCTGGGCTCTCCTTAGAGCCCGAGACGTACCCACCTGCCCCCTCAGCACCTGCACTCACGTATCCAGGACAAATCTCAGGCAATGTGGGGGACACTCAACCCCGACCCCCCGCCCAGTCAGCTCCTCCAGCTGTCTCCCCATTTCGTTGAACAGCGGCTCCATCCACACAGCTGCTGAGGCCAAAAGTCAGAGATGTCTCCTTTCCTCTCTCTCACACCCCCTCTGACCCTGAGGGGGTCTTGTTGGCACAACTCTAAAAATCTGTCCAGAGCCCAGCCAGAATTTTCACCCTCCACTGCTGCCACCCCAGCCCAAGTCACTGCCAGCTCTTGCTGGGATGATTAGAGCAGCCCCCTCTCTGTCCTCCCTGCAAACCACAGCCAGGGCGAGCTTTAACGTGCGCATCAGATAACATCTCTGCTCCACCTGCCCCAGTGTCCCCCCTCATGTCTAAACCCCAGAGGACTTTCAGTGGCTGACAGGGCACATGCTCTGAACCCCCACCATAACCTCATCCCCCACCACTTTCTCTGTCACTGCATTTCACCGCACTGGCTTCTATGCTTTTCCTCAAATACGCCAAGAATATGGCTGCCTCAGGACCTTTGCACCATCTACCTGATTGCTCTCCCACCAGCAGCTGTCATCCGTGCATGGCTGGCTCTTTTTTTGACACTCAGATCTCTTCTCAAATGTCAATCTCCACTCTGAAGTCTACTGTTTCCCTCCCCTGACCACCAGAGAGCACATAGAACTTGCTTCCACTTTGTAGCGATTTCAAGGAAGGGAGGAGTAGGAGGAAATTGGAAGACGGTGTGTGTACCCAAAAGTGCACCCAACCAGAGCTTGGAGCTACGGCTGCGAGAGGGACCAGGCTGCAGCCACTGGCCAACAGCAGGAAGAAGCCAGCCACAAATGCCCTGGCCTCTGTCCCCTTTCACTCTCAGTTCTCACTGCTGCCTCCCACTGGCCACACCCAACTGGAGAGAGCCTGAGCACGCAGCCCTAAAAGTGACCAAAGACAGAGGAGGGTACCCAGAAGGGCCAGTGGAGACTCCCTTACTGAGGTCACATCCCGGCTCCACCACTTACCAGCTGCGTGAGTTGGGGCAAGTTTCTTAAACTCTCTGTGCCTCCGTTTCCTCATCTATAGAATAGGGATCATAAAAGTGCCTATCTCACAGAATCGCTTTGACCATCACTGAGCTAAGACAAGTGAATCACTTAGAACAGTGGCTGCACGTAAGTGCCGTGTAACGGTAGCATTCTTTCAAAGATTTAGCTGTTTACCTGAGAGACAGAGAGAGCATGTGCGAGCGCTGAGGAGGGGCGGAGGGGGAGGACCCTCAAGAAGCCCCCTGCTGAGCCCAACACGGGGCTGCATCTCGGGACCCAGAGATCATGACCTGAGCGGGAATCAAGAGTCTGATGCTTAACCGGCTGCACCCCCCAGCACCCCAGCAGAGGTAGCGTTTCTTATTCTGGCAGGGGCAAAAGCAACATTCAGAGGCCACAGCAGATTGGACCCAGTGGTTCCACATCATGGTCAGCACCCCTGCTGGGCCTCAGCAGCACCCCCTCTTCCCCTTGAGGACACCCGCATTTGGCAACCTATGCCTGTGAAGGAAGAAGATGGAGGGTGTCCTTATCTGAGCAGCTGGAAGGCAGGTAGCCTCGTTTCCGGTCCTGGCATTGAGTGGGTCACTGCCATCTTGGGGCCTCAGTTTCCCTATCTGTTCAATGGAGGGCAGAGGGCTGGTAGTGTACATACCTGTGGCCCTGTCTTCCTCCCGAAGCGATCACCCGCACAATCATTCCCAGGAAGCCTGTGGCTGGTCTCCAAGGCAACGGGGCATCTGAACCACACGGAGAGTGTGTGAGGGACTGCAATGGATCAATACCACTTCGTGGCAATGCTTGGAGATGTCATTCCTGCCTCCGCCACATCCGCTCCCTCCAGCACGGCAGAGCGACTCCCAGCCAGCTCGCCCACCTGCCCTGCCTCCCCCCAGCATTCCGACAGTTGCCTGAGACTCGGGATCAGAGATGGATACCTCTCTCCCATCAGCACCCGTCTGCCTGGAGCCTCATACCACCAAGTCCTGGGGGGGAGGTCAGGTGTTATTTGCAGATGAGGAAACTGAGGCTCAAAGAACAGTGACTTGGGCCAGGTCACTCGGCTTCTTAAATGTCTTCCAAAGCCACGTTCCTGGGCCTTCCTCTTCACCTGGTGGCCAGTGGGACCAGGAGCAAGTAGGAGAGGAAGGACAGTGGTCTGAGCTCAGAGGGAGGTTTTCAGACCTGTGGATCCCAGAAGCGAAGCAGTTCCAGGTGAGGAAATGGCAGCAGGAAGGCCTAGAAAAATCCTGGCACGTGTACCACTGTGTCCCTCCCAAGCCCACGGCAGACGTTGATGATCAATTAAAACCGCATCTCCTGTTGCGCCAGCCTCAGAATCCTTCTCAACACAGCACTCCAGCCGCCGCCTCCCGTTGGCGGAAGTGGGTGCTTGAGACGAAACCGCACAAGTCTCCAATCACCATCTGAAGGACAGTGAAGAGCGAGGGGAGTACACAGGGGTCTCAGGATCAGAGCAGATGACACCGTGGGGACCAGGGACGTGGGCAGAGGCAGGCCGTGGTGGGCTAGGATGCATGCTGCCTGGCTCCAGCTCCAGGAAGGATTTGCTGCCCAGCTGGGGCCGGGGGGGGGGCCAGCAGACACCCCCCAGCTGCTGCTCCTTCAGGGTCTGCCTCAGCAGCAGGGCCACCCGGCGGGAGGTGACCCTGTCCCCAGGGCAGCCCACATCCAACGACCCGACACGAGAAAGGCCCCATCACCTTGGCCTGGACACAGGACAGCTCTGGTGGGCAGCCTCCAGTCCCGAACACCCGGCAGGGTGACCGAGGCTTTGTGGGGTCCGCATTGCAGTTTGACTTCTCCCTCTGCCCAATTTCTCCCCCTTCCTTTTATAAATGTCGATCCCTAACACGCACTGACACTGTCTCCGCATCTGCTCCCCGAGGACCCAAGCAGGAGGAGCTGGGGGGCAGGAGACCAGGTACCGAGGTTCCAGGCCACAGGGAGGAGCTGGTGTCCTGCGGTACTTGGGACAGAGCAGGGTGGTGCTGTGACCTTCCCAAGAGGAGAGATGCCAAGGAAAACGGAAGGAACCTAGCAGCCAGACCTGCTTTGAGCCAGGCTCAGCCCAGTGGTTTGCCACCCAGCCTTGGGCAAGCTGCCATACCCTCTGAGCCTCAGTTTTCCCATCTGTGAAATGGAACATTACAGGGATCAAAAGGGAGACGAAAAGTGCTTTGTCAATGCTACATACCCTCTCTGGATGAGGGCCTGGGGGTGTTGTCAACATGCCCAGATCTTCCTTTTGCCTCAAGCAGCCAGTAGGACATGGAAACATGTTACCTTCCTGCTCCAGCCTCAGAGTCCCTGACTGCCCAGCTAGCCGTTTGTTCGTCAGCAAACAGGGCTCCCGGGACTCCAGACAAGGTCCCTGCCCTCGGGGGCCTTTCACTCCAGGAGATAGGTAAGGAAACAGAATAAAAAGCCAGGATAATTCAGGCCTCAGTAAGTGCTAGCAAGAAGACAAATCAGGGCAAGGACTCGGAAATGATTGGAGAGGTGAGCCCTATTAGAGAGGGTGGCCAGGAAAGGCCTTTCTGATGTCGTGACCTTTGAGCTGACACCTGACTACAACCAGAGAGTGATAGGGACATCAAAGGAAACTGAGGCTGGCTACCATCATTTCCCCAGCCTAGAATTCCTGGGGCCCTGGGGCAAATTGAAAACAAGGAAATGAAGAGGCCCAGTTCCCACGGGCACTCTCAGGCAAATGGGGGCATCAAACAAGCAAACAGATTATCATAAGTCAGAGGAGCAGGGCTGTAATAGGTAGGGGCTCAATAAGAGGCCTGGGGGCCAGTGGGAGCCCAGGGGAGGAGGCATCTCCCCAGCTCCAGGGCCGCAGAGGGGGTGGTCAGGGAGGGCTTCCTGGAGGAAGTGAGGTAATGTGCTTCAGAGAACAGAGGAAAGGGAATGTGCAAGAACCTAGAGATGATATCTGTAATAGCAAAATACTTGGGCTCTTGCACTCCACAGGGACTAACTCATTAACCTTCTGTTATGGACTGAATTGCATCCCCCCCAAATTCCTGTGTTGGAGCCCTAACCCCTAACATGACTATATTTGGACATGGGGCCTATAGGAGGTAATGGAGGGTTAAATGGGGTCATAGGGTGGGACCTTGATCCCATAGGGGACTGGTGTCCCTACAAGAAGAGACATCAGAGAGCTCACACTCTCGACAAGCACAGCACCAACGGAAGGCCAGGTGAGCACACAGCGAGATGGCAGCCATCTGTAAGACAGGAAGAGAATCTCACCAGAAGCCCAACATGTTAAGCACCCCAGTCTAGGACTTCCAGCCTCAGAAGTCCGTGAGGGTTTCCCAAGACACCTTCCAGCCACCACCAAGAGGAGACAATTATTTGCATATTCCCTTTACAGATGGAGAAACTAAGGCCTGGAGACCCCAAGTAACCTGCCTGTGGTCCCCCAGCTGCAAGAACACAGTCACCCTCCCCCTCCATGCTATAATTCCACACGGCCCCAACAGTGCACTCCCTCACAGGTTTTGTGCCTACCCACCTCCTTTCTTCCTTTCCAGTCCTGGCCCTGGCTCTGGCCTGTTCCTGATAGCCACAGGGGACCACGGGAGGAGTCCCAGAACATTACTCAGGCAGCTGGAAGGCAGGGGATGGATTCTTCTGGAAGGAACTCAAGGTTTCCCAGCTTGTCCAAGCAGCCCTGGGACCAGAACCCAGGGGCCTCTCCTCTCTCTGGGTCCTGTGACTGCCCCGTCGCAAGTGAGGGACATAGAGACCGAGCCCTGAGGCACCTGTCACAAGGAAGGTGGATTGCTACTCTCCCACAGCTTTGAGATTCTCAGCTCCGACCCTAACCACGCTGCCTCTGCACTTAGGCCCTTGCCTCCCCTCAGCCCCAGTCCAGTGTTGAAGGGACAGCCAGCCTTAAAAGCTCCCGAACTAGATGCATATCTCTGCCTGGATATTCAGTTAGGAAACATCTGAGCATCAGAGAGAAGACTCCCAAGGGAACCCCCGCCATCCCCAGCCCCCTCCTAGCCTACTTAGAAAGGGTAGGAAACGACTCTGCTGTTCATTGATGGATGAATGGAAGAACTCAGACAATGGGATCTTGTTCAGGCTTAAAACAGAAGTCTGACACACGTTACAACCTGGAAGCACCTTGAGGACATCATGAGAAGTAAGATAAGCCAGTCACAAAAGGACAACGACTGTACAGTTCCACCTACACGAGGTGTCAAGAATCACCAAACTCATAGAGACAGAAAGTAGGACGGTGGGTGCAGAGCATGGGGCACAGGGTTTCCGTGGGGCAGATGAGAAAGTTCCGGAGACGATGGTGGGGATGGCTGTGCAACAGTGTGAGTGTGCTTCATGCCACTGCACTGCACGTGACACACGATGCAGGGGGGAACTCTTACGTCATGTGTATTTTGCCACAATAACACATGCAGCAAACAAAACACAGACTCCGGACAGGGGAGGAAGGGGGATGAGTTTCGTGCTGCGGAGGCATGGGGGACACAAGGGCAGAGCGGGGTGGGTGGGTCCCAGGCCCTCACTAGCAAAGGAGATGCCCCTTCCCTGTGGAGGGAGAAGAACACAGTAAGGGGGAGGGGAGCCTGAGGCTGCAGGAAGTCTGGGCCTCGGAACGGGAGGAGTCAGGAGCTGGGCATCACTCTGGTCCTCTTCCCTCACCGGAAATGGGAACAGCTGCTCTGATCCTGACAGGTTGGCTTTCCTGCTGGCTGTGTCTAATTCCCACCCACCCTGTGGAGCAGGAACTGAGAGCTACCGATGAGGAAACTGGGTTCAGAGAGGTGAGATGATGCCCAGTCTACACAGCAGGTGTGTGGAGAAGAGGAGAGTCCATCCAGAACCTCTGCTGCGCTCCCTGGGCTGGCAGCGTCGAGTCCTAGAAGGGCCCAGAGGCCAGGTCCCAGGGCGTGTGCTGGCGGTGCGGCCTCGTGCCCCCACAGAGACATGCTCCCAATGCAGTGTGACAAGCTCCAGGTACCTTACACCTCCGGGGGTGGGGGGGGCCGGCCCAGCATGGGACCTTGTGTTAGAATTGACAGCTGGGATCCCCCTTCTCTGGGAGGACCCTCAGCTTCTCCACCTGTGCTTCCTCACTGCCTCCCTGGCCCAGGGGCAGAGACCTGGGGGCAGCCAATCATTTCTAATGTCAGGCGTCTTGAGCAGTAAGAGACCGTGGGACCTGTATGAGGAAACACTGACGATAATGTTCAGAAAGAAGCAAAGACCAAAAAAAAAAAAAAAGCCCCCCAAATGTGTATTATTGAGGCTAGATTGTGGAAAAATTGAAAGCTCAAGTAACGATAGCTTAAAAGGATGGAACTAATTTCTCTGTCAGGTACACTGTCCCAGGCTGGGATGGCAGCTGGGATGCTAGCTCCTTCTCCCTGACATTCCTTCTTTTCACGTGGCATCCTCCCCACCCATGCAAGCTCCAGCCATTGCATTCACATTCTGGCCACCTGAAAGGAGTGTGAGGAGTCTTACTGACCCACTCCCCAGTGAGCCCGCTAAAAATTATACAACAGAACAAAACACTCTAAAGGCTCTAGAAATGGTCATCATGGCAAACAGCAAATAAAGAAACATTTATGCAAGGAAATCTATGAAAATTTGGTAAGAAAGGTGAGAGTACATGGTATCCCTCCACCACCTCACATCGGTGAGGCCGAGACTGCATTCCAGACTCCTATAGCTAAGAACATGGTGCTTCCTGCCCCCAGCTCCCATTCAGAGGTCTTTCTTGCCAGGAGGAGCTGAACTTCAACAGTTCTCATCCTGTCCCCAGCTGCCTGTTGCTGAGACTTCGTCCCAACTGACTATGGTCGAGAGGTAGGAGTTCCCTTCTTCCATCCAATGCCTAAAAAGTAACCAGACAAAGAGCACTAACAAGCTCTGGAGTACGGAAGTGATCAATACAATGTATTATCTAAGATGTCCAATCTCCAGCCACATACATATATATATTAAACACACGTATACGTACAGCACGCGAAGAAATAAGAAAGTATGACCCATACACCAGTAAAAAAAGCAAAAAATACAAATTGCCTGTGAGAGTGACCAAATGTTAGATTCAGGAGAAAAAGACTTGAAAGTAGCCATTATAACTATGTTCACAGAACTAAAGGGAAGCCTAATTAAAGAAGTAAAGGAAAGTATGCTGACAATGCCGCATCAAATAGGTAATATCAATAAAGAGAAATTATTTTAAAAGACCAAATGGAGATGCAAATTAGAATAACTAAACTTAAAACTCGCTAAAAGGTCTCAGCAGCAGATGGGAACTGGCAGAATAAAGAATTAACAAACTCAAATATACATCAATAGATATTATGCTAGAACAGAGACAGAAAAAGAATGAAGGAAGATAAACAGTCTCAAAGAAATGTGGTACACCGTCAACTGCATCTATGTAAACATAATGGCATTCAGAATACGAGGAGAGGGAGAAAGGGGCAGAAACTATAGTTGAAGAAATAATGGCAGAAACTTCCCAAATTCACTGAAAACAGATAACCTACATATCCAGGAAGCTCAATGAACTACAAATAGGATAACTGCAAAAAGATTCACAAACATACATCATAGTAAAAATGCTGAAAGTCAAAGACAAGAAATCTCGAAAGCATCAAGAGAAAGATGACTTTATCACTTAAAAGGAACATCAATAAAATTAAATGTTGACTTCTGAACAGAAACAAGGGAGGCAGAGGCAGGGGAATACCATATCCAAAGTGCTTGAAGAAGAAACTGCCCACCAAGAAACCTGTCCAGCCAAGCTATCTTTCTAAAATGCAGGTGAAATAAAGACTTCTCAAGATGAACAAAAAGCAGGAGAATGTGTTGTTATTAGACCTGATTGACAAGAAATACTAAAGAAAGCTCTATAGGGTGAAAGCAAATAACCCCAGAAGGTAATTCAAATACACACACAGTGCAGCATTGGTAAAGGTAATTAAGTAATTATAAAAAACAGTATACATTTTCTCATAACTAATTTTAAAAGCAATTGTATGAAATAGTATATACATAATATAATACTGGGTCTATGACATAGAGAAATGTAATAATATCACATGTAATGTATGCATCAATACCAGCAACCCTAACCCTGAGCCTGACCCTAACCCTAACCCTAACTTTAAATTACTTTAAATGTAGATGGATTAAACACGGAGTGGCAGAATGAATTAATAATAGAATCCAACAATACGCTGCCAATAAGAGATTCACTTTAAGGACACACATAGGCTGAAAGTGAATGAATGGAAAAAGATATCCCATTCAAATGGACTTTTGTGGCTATATGTACATCAGACAAAATACACTTTCAGCCAAAATTGATCTCAATAGACAAAGAAGGTCACTGTATAATGATAAATGGGTCACTTTATCAAGAGGATATAACAATTGTAAGCATACATGCACTCAACACTGAAACATCAAAATATATAAAACAAATATTAACAGAGCCAAAAAGGGAAATAGACAGTAATAAAATAATACAGTAGGGAATCTCAATACCCCACTTTAATCCACCCCATTTCATCTGGATAAATCATCCAGACAGAACATCAGTAAGAAAACAGCAGACTTGAATAACACCAAATGGACTTAACAGACATATACAGAACATTCCATTCAACAGCAGCAGAATACACATTCTTCTCAAACACACATGGAACATTCTCCAAGATAGATCGTATGTTGGGCCACAAAACGAGCCTTAACAAATTTTAAAAATTGAAATCATATCAAATATTTTTTCTGACCACAATGCTATGAAACCAGAAATCAGTAACAGGAGGAAAATTGGAAAACTCACAACTATATGGAAATTATACAACACATTCTTGAACAACCAATGGGTCAAAGAAGAAGTCAAAAGGGAAATCGGAAAGTATTTTAAGACTAATAAAAATGGGGGATGCCCAGGGGCGCCTGGGTGGCACAGCGGTTAAGCGTCTGCCTTCGGCTCAGGGCGTGATCCCAGCGTTATGGGATCGAGCCCCACATCAGGCTCCTCCGCTATGAGCCTGCTTCTTCCTCTCCCACTCCCCCTGCTTGTGTTCCCTCTCTCGTTGGCTGTCTCTATCTCTGTCGCATAAATAAATAAAATCTTTTTAAAAAAATGGGGGATGCCCAGGTGGCTCAGGCAGTTAAGCATCTGTCTTTGGCTCAGGTCATGATTCCAGGGTCCTGGGATCAAGTCTTGCATCGGGCTCCTTGCTCAGGGGGAGCCTGCTTCTCCCTCTGCCTGCTGCTCCCCCTGCTTGTACTCTCTCTCTCTCTGACAAATAAATAAATAAAACATTTTTTTAAAAAAGACTAATGAAAATGGAAACACAATTAATCAAAACTTATGGAATGCAGCAAAAGCAGTTCTAGTGGAGATTTTTATAGTGATAAATGCATACATTAAGAAAAAAAGAAAGATCTCAAATAAACAACATTTACAGCTCCAGGAACTAAAAAAGAAGAACAAACTAAGCTCAAATTTAGCAGAGGAAGGAAACAGTAAAAATTAGAGCTGAAGTAAATGAAATAGAGACTAGAAAGATAATAAGAAAGAACAATAAAACTAAAGGCTGTTTTCCTAAAAAGTTGAACAAAATGAACAAGCCTTTAGAATAATCAAGAAAAAAAGAAAGAGGGCTCAAACATATAAAACTATTAATGAAAGAGGATACATTACAACTGATACCACAAGAATACAAAGGATTATAACAGACTACTTTCAACAATTATGCACCAACAAATTGGATAACCTAGGAGAAATGGATAAATCCCTAGAAACACACAACCCACAAAGGCTGAATCATGAAGAAATAGAAAATATGAACAGACCAATAATGAGTAAGGAAACTGGAGTAGTAATCAGAACTCTACCAAGAAAGAAAAGCCCAGGTCCAGATGATTTCATGGGTGAATTCTACAAAACACTTAAAGAAGAATTAATGCCAATACTTTGCAAATTTTTACAAAAAATTGAAGACTCATTTTACAAGGCGAGAATTACCTTGATATCAAAGTTAGACAAGGACACTACAAGGAAAGAAAATTACAAACCGATATCCCTAAGAACACAGATGCAAAAATACTCAACGAAAGACTATCAAACTGAATTCAACAACACATTAAAGATCATACACCAGGGTCAAGTGGGATTTACCCCTGGGATACAAGTATGTTTCAACACACACGAATCAATAAACATGATAAATCACATTAACAGAATAAAGGATAAAACCATATGATCATCTCAACAAATGCAAAAAAAAAGTATTTGACAAAATTCAACATCCTTTCATGATAAAAATTCAACAAATTAGGTGTAGAAGGAATACACTTCAATATAATAAAGGTCATATATGACAAAATCCCAGTTAACTTCATTCTTAATTGTGTAAAGCTGAAAGCTTTTCCTTTAAGATTAGGAACAAGAAAAGAATGGCCACATTCACCACTACCATTCAACATAGCACTGGAAGTCCTAGCCAGAGAAATTAGGCAAGAAAAAGCAATAAAAGCCATCCAAATCAGAAGAGAGAAATCAAATTTTCTCAGTTTGCAGATGAGATGGACTTATATATATAGAAAACTCTAAAGAGTCTGCCAAAACACTGCTAGTGCTAACAAATGATTCAGTAGAGCTGCAGGATAAAAAATCAATATACAAAAGATTAGTTGCATTTCTATAGACTAACAACAGACTATGCAAAAAAAAAAAAAAAAAAAAGAAGAAGAACCATATCAACAGAATAGAGTAGAAAAAGCATGTAATTATCTCCAAAGATGAAGAAAAATTGATCACATTTTATGTACATTTATTAATTTTTAAATCTTACGATAGGAATCGAATGAAACTTTCATAATCTGAAAAAGGAAATATACAGAAACATAGAGCAAGCATCATATTTAATGATGAAATATTGAGCTCTTTCCCCTTTGAGATCAGAAGTCAGTCAAACATGGACGGGACTGGAGGAGACAATGCTAAGTGAAATAAGTCAAGCAGAGAAAGACAATTATCATACGGTTTCACTCATTTATGGAACATAAGAAATAGTAGGAAGATCGGTAGAAGAAGGAAGGGAAGAATGAAGGGGGATCAACAGAAGGGGGAATGAACCATCAGACACTGTGGACTCTGGGAAACAAACTGAGGGCTTCAGAGGGGAGGGGGGTGGGGGAATGGGCTAGGCCGGTGATGGGTAGTAAGGAGGGCACGTACTGCATGGTGCACTGGGTGTTATACACAAGTAATGAATCATGGAACACTACATCAAAAACTAGGGATGTATTGTATGGTGACTAACATAATATAATTAAAAAATATATTATTATATAAAAAAGAAATAAGTCAGTCAAAGGGACTCACTATTACCACTTCTATCTGGCATTTTATCAGAGATTCTAACCAGTGCAGCAAGGCAAGGAAAAGAAAAGATAAGGAATAGAAAAGAACTAAAACTGGAATTGAATTAATACAAGGTTAATATATAAAAATCTATTGAATTTCTATAGATAGTAACAAACTGAAAATAATTTTTTGAAGAAGCTGCTATGCTAGCATCAATAAATACCAAATACGTACAAATAAAATTAAAGAAAACCTACATAAATGAAGGTATAGATCACATTCATGGGTTATAAAATTCAATATTGTAAAAACGTAAGTTCCTTCTAATTCCTGTACAGCTTTGGTGCGGTCCTAACCAAAATGCCAGCAGGTTTTTTGTGGAAATTAGCAAGCTGATTCAAATATTTATATGGAAGAGCAAAAGGCCAGGAATAACCAAGACAATCTTGAAAAAGAAGAACAAAGTAGGAGAACTTGTTCCACGAGTTATCAGGACGTTATAAAGCTACATTGCTTAAGACAACGCAGTTCTGTGCAAGGTTAGGTAATCAAATAGACCAACAAAGGGGAAGACTCCAGAAACGTATAATCAGATGGTCAATTTATTGTTTTAAAACAGTAACAGCTCAGAATGGGGTATGGGGAATTATTTTTAATAAATAGAAATAAAATATTTGATTATCCATGGTTTTCCATGAGGAAAATATTAAACTGATCCCTGCCTGCCACCATATATAAGAAAATCAGGTCCAAGTGGAATCATAGATCTAAATATGAAAGGTAAAACAACAAAGCTTCTGGAAGATCATATAAAGAAAATATGTAATCTCAGGGTCAAAAAAATTTTTTTCAATAAGATACAAGAAAACTTACCCTTAAAGGGAAACACTGACATATTGGAATGCATGGAATACATGTTATATATGTGAATATATATTTTATATATTATATGAATGTTATTTATATTATGTATAAAAACACACAGGTAGAATACATATTGGAATATATTAAATTAAGATTAAGAAATTCTAGATATCAAACACCGTTTAAAAGTTTCAAAGGCAAGCTACAAAATGGGAGAAGATATTCGTGACATGTAACAGACAAAGGTTCACATCCAGAATATGAAAAGTACTCCCACATTTCAATAAGAAAAAGACAGAAAACTCAAAAGAAAAGCGGGCAAGAGACTTGAACAAGTGTTTCACAGGAGAGAATACCCAAAAGATCTGCAAACACACGGAAAGATGCTCAGCTTATTGGAAATTATGGAAATGCAAAGTCAAACCACAATGAGATAGATACCTTTACACATCCATGAGAATAGGTTAGAATTGAAGTTCTGGCAGTATTAGGTGTCGGCATGATGTGGAATAACGGTAATTCTCACATTCTGCTGGCAAAATTGTAAATGGACACAACTCTTTTGGAATCTACCGACGTCAAGGACAAGCATCCTGTGTGACCCAGTAATTCCACTCAGATTTGGTTCCAAATAGAAATGCACGCACCTGTTCGAAAGAGTTCACAGCAGCACATGCAAAGTATTCGAGACAGGTGGGAAGATGTTCATAGCCACATGATTCGTAATCGCCCCAAGCTGGAATGAGCCACGTGTCCATGAACAAGAAAGTGGAAATGTAAGCTACAGGGCATTTACAAAGAAATACCACCCAGCAAGGAAAACAAGCAGCTACACAACAGCATGGATGAATGTCACAAACAATGAGAAATGGAAGATGGAGACAAACCGCGTGATTCCACTTAGATGTCTTAAAACCAGCAAAAAGTTGCAAACATGTTCTAGGGGTGTAGGCTTGATACAGTGATAAAACTATTTTAAAAAGAGAGAGAGAGCGAGAGGAAGTAACTACCATAAAGTCAGGATAGTGGTCATTTGGGAGGAGGACAGAGACGGTAAGCATTAATACAGGCAGGAAGGGATTTCTGGATCCTTAGGGTGTTCAGTTTTCTGCCCTGACTGGTGGCTTTCTGGGTACTTGCCTTGTGGTAACTCACTCCAGATGTACATTTCTGTTTGGTACAATTTCCTGTATGTGTTCACAATTCATGATGAAAAAATTCTTTTAACTACTTCTGTTTCTTTGGCCCTGATATATTCATATTCACATGGACTCAACCCTTACACTCTTTAAAGTACGATGCTAGCGGGTGGCTGTGATTCTTTTTTCAGATGAGGAAACTGAGTCTGGGGCAGGGCGCGAGGCAGACGGGCGTGACCGTGCTCAGTGGCAGAACGGCAACAGAACATTCAGTCACATCTGATCTTTTGCTTACACAATTAATTTGTTGGGGGCAGAAGGGAGGTGCAAATCACCTTTCTGTAAATTGGTTTCATTTCATTTAAAATGCACCGGAGAGCCTGCCACTTCAGGAAACCCCTGAGTGTATTCATTTATTAATTGATTCAGCAAATATTTATCAAGTGACTATCTTATTCACAGAACTGTGAACCCCACTGAAACCTAAAAGGCTTGCCTTTTAATTTTCTTAATGGTGTCTTTTGATGTATAGAATTGCTTCATTTTTTAAAAAAGATTTTATTTTTTTGTTTGAGAGAAAGAGAGAGCGTGAATGAGCAGAAGTAGGGGTGGAGGGGGCCAGAGGGAGAAGCAGACTCCCCACTGAGCGGGGAACCCAACTTGGGGCTCAATCCCACTGGGATCATGACCTGAGCTGAAGGCAGACGCTTAACTGACTGAGCCACCCAGGTGCTCCTAGAATTTCTTCATTTCAATTTAATATATTCCAACATGTATCCGACCTCCATGTATTTTTTACACATGTAAAATGTATTCCATATGTATTTAATGCCTTCCAGCATGCTAGTGCTTTCTTTTAAGGTTAGGTTTACTTTGTTATTTAAATTTTCTCATAAAATATTTTTTTCAGGGCACCTGGGTGGGGCAGGCGTTGAGCATCCGAATCTTGGCTTCGGCTCAGGTCATGACCTCAGGGTCCTGAGGTGGAGCCCTGTGTCAGGCTCAGTGTTCATCAGGGAGTCTCCTTGAGATTCTCTCCCTCTCTCCCTCTCACTCTGCCCCTGCCCCCTCTCATGCTCTCTCTCTCTCTCAAATAAATAAATCTTGAAAAAAAATTTTTTCATAAATAAACACGTCCTTAATTTATTGGTTATTCAAGTCTATGTTTTCCAATATTGATACGCTTTAACTTTTTATTGTTTTTTTTCCTTATTCCAACAGTAGTGCCTGTTCTGAGAAACTATAGAACATTTAGAAAATAGAGGAAACAAAAAGAAGGAAGAAAACCACCTGTGTCCCACCCACCCAGAGATAACCATTGTGAACATTTTGGTCTACGTCTCTCTGATAATTCTTTTCTATGCATGTATATATTTTTCTAACCAAAATGCAATCATTTTAAGTTTCTTTTTCTCTTTAATTTTTATTTGATTTTAAACATCTAATTGAAATCTATCCAGGAAAACAGAGAGAAGTGTCTCAAATACGTGAGCCATCCTGCTCCTGATTTGGGTGGGAGGACTCCAGATGTCAGGCACAGATTAGGGACGCACCATGCGCACATGCCAGGGTGACTGGATATCCCTTTCCTGGGACACTGTCTCAGGAGTGGCCTCATTGTGCACTCACCCCCAGATGACCTCCATCATCACTGTCAGCTGAGCACAGCACCAGGTCTGTGCAGAGACTCAAGCCCCCACTACTTGGAGAGACCCAAGGAACTACATACAGTTACAAGACAATTGCCAGTAAGAATATACAGACAGGTCTCTCCAGATCACCTTTGAGATTTCACCAAAATTCTCCTCCAGCCTTTGCTTTGAGTAACATGGTTCTCTGTTGATTCAAGTCTCACTACAAGAATTTCAGCACGTTCTGCTTATAATCCTATGGATATATTCTATCGTATGAAAGCCAACCCAGGTTGTTGGCAGGACCTCAATACTTTTCAAAGAATAGAAAATTTGGCAAGTTGCACTTGTCCTTGTCCTCTCCAAAGGCAAGGCACTGGTGGGGGAAGCAAATACAGGGCATGAGGGAGAGAAGGGGACTGGTGACAGATGACTCCACAAAACAGTGAGGTCTATGGATCAATGATCAATATCATTGATCCAGAACCAAGCCAGCACCATCAAAGCTTGAGCTACCTGGACAAGAAGGAGGAGCCAGGAGAAAGCCAGGTTCAAGAACTCGATCTAACATCTGGAATCCAGGAATTACCACTGGGAAACAGAGGTAGCCATCGAGGAGATCTTCATAACCCTTTTCAGGAGAAATAGGGCATGTTAGGACCCAGGAGCAAGTGACCTGATAACCCTGGGATGAGATGCTCTTGTCCCCAGTGGCTTACAAATCAATACCTCCTTTGTCATAATACAAGCTATTTTTATCTTTTCTTAGAGTACCAAGAACAACCTAGGAAAAGTTGGTTTTTATAGAACACAATTCTTGTAGCAAAGACACGGTCACTGATTTGGTCAGATGCCAAATTAATTACAAGCAAGGATTAAAATCATCTTAGCCAGTGAACAATTACTTCTTCACCGATTTGTTTATAGTTTATAAACAGCTTTTAAAGAAAGCATCTCAAAAAAAGGACTGGAAATAGTCAGAGGGACCCAAACAAGTCCTACTTTTAGGTTGGTAATTAGACCCAGTTTGAGACTCTTTTATTCTTTTTGGATACCTAGCATCTGAATCTTTTTTTAGTGTTAGGAGAAATTTCACCAGAGAAAGAATGGGCATCTCCTCAAGACCCTGGGCTTTGAAACTTTGGGAGACCCTCTTTTTAAAGGATAAATGCTCTTGGTAATAAGATAGTTGCATTGTATCAGCAGCAAATACACACATGCATGTAAATATGGGGAAATGTGGAAAGTTAAGTGCAGCCTGATATTGGATAATCAAAGAATGGGGTAGTGAAGGAGACCTGTTTGTTGGCTTGTTTTGCTGCTTAGCAAGTGAATTACCCTCAGTTATGGACTGAACGTTTTTGTCTTCCGCAAATTCATATATCAAAGCCCAACGCTCCCAGTGTGATGGTGTTTGGAAGTGGGGTCTTTGGAGATAATTAGGTCATGAAGGTAGAGCCCCGTGAATGGAATTAGTGCCCTTACAAAAAGAGATGCAAGAGAGATGATGTCTCTCTCCACCACACGTGCACGTAGCAGGAAAGTGGACATCTACAAACCAGGAAGAGAGTCCTCGCCAGGAGCTGAGTCGGCCAGCGTCTTGATCTTGAGCCTCCAGGACTGTGAGAAAACAAACTTCTGTTGTTTAAGCCACCCGATCTATGGTATGTTTGTTATAGCAACCTGGACTGATTAAGACACTGTCCTGAGAGTGACAAATCACTGCCTTATGAGTTTTAGCAGGGACAGAGCCCACCCACTACTCAGAAGCGGTTAAGAACCCAGGATCCCGCTTCCCAGCCTCACTCATAGTTAGCAAGTGCACATGACCCAGCATCTGCCAGACAAGATGTACAGATAGGGGCTGGAGGAACAGTCCCAGTTTCTGCAGCAGGACTCTGGAAGAGGTGTCCAGAGATTTGGCTGTGTACACAATCCTGTGATCCTTTTATACTTCTGTGAGATACCCAGTATCCTTGTCACAAGCTTTCTTTCTGAGTAAATTAGTTGGAGTTGGTTCCTGAGCTTTCCAACTAAGAGGCCAGATTGCTAGACTATGAAAATAGTAACATGCTATGCAGTGATGAGAACGACACTGTCTTCTAAGATGTTTTGTTTAACCTCAATGAATAACCAAGATTTTCTTCGTGAAATCTGTACTTTCTAAAGACCTAGGTATGAATTTGTCTTATCACCTATACAAAATATGATATATAAATTAGATGACATCAACTGGCAGCAAAATTGTCACGAAATTGAAAAACACAAACAAGACTTTTGAAAATAGCCCCATTAAGTTTGCGTTCTCCCCTTCTCATTGAAATCTCTTAGAAACAGCAAGAAAATCAAACTTTACCTTGATTAGAATTAGGACTTAGCTAAAACACCAAATCAAAAAATAGGTGAAGTATATGGAGGTTCCTGAGTGGCTCAGTAGGGTGAATATGCCACTCTTGGTTTTGGCTCAGGTCATGATCTTGGGGTCGTGAGATCAAGCCCTGTGCCAGGCTCCATGCTCAGTGCAGAGTCTGCCTTCCTCTGCTCCTCCCCCTGCTCACTCTTGCTCTCTCCAATCTCTCTCTGTCTCTCTAAAATAAATAAATAAATGAAATCTTCAAAAATCAGGTGAAATATAAAAAAGCAATAAAATTTGAGCAGGAATGTAGGGGAAACAGCGTTAGAGAATGTGCCCATGGCTGCAGGTCCCAAAGAGTCGATAGAGTACATGTGCCCGAGTAAAAACCAAAATCCTTTATTATAATATCAAAATCCTTTCTGATGAAGAAAAAAAATGTATTACCTTCTCTGTACTCGGTTTGGGTCTGAAAAACAGTGGGCTGAGTTCCATAAGCAATCCCAGACACAGGGAAGAAGTATCTGCAACAAACCACCAGGCCACGTGGCCAGGTTAAAAAGAGAGACTTCACTCTGTGACCAGACCTACAGGTCACTGCACTATCAGGTGGGAACAAGTGGGCCTGGAAAGATGCACACACATTAACTACAACCATCCCTGGGTACAACCCTGGCTCTCTTCCATTGAACCTGAAATATACAACTCATTCATGAAAAATACCCTTATGCAGAGATGAGTAATCAAAAGTAACAGATGCTTATAAAGATATCACAATAAATGAAAAATGAGAAATCTCACAAAAAAATTAATAGCAGATGAATATCACTCACCAGAAAACATACTGCTTCTGAGCAGAATACAAATATTGAATTTTACATCATAAAGTATGAAGATTTAATGAAGTCCCTGCCAATATAAAACAAGACAACAAAGTAGATATAAGAGCTCAACAAAGGTACAGCTAGAGAAAGGAGACAAACCATGATGAGCTGACAGAAACCAGAAAAGATCAGAAACAGCACAAAAGACTATAGATGGAGTCCATCTACAACTTATCTGGACCATCTTCCACACAAATTCTCAAATGTCCACTAAAACCATGGTTCCAAACTTGCCCCGAGACCTTATATATAATATTTCCTTCCCTGTGAATTGCTTCTGTATACATGTACTGTAGCTACCAAACTGACCTAGTTCTGCAGGATTTGTCTTCTTTTGAGTTGTTTTATGCCAAAAAAACTATGAGAGGTTTTCACCCTCATTTCTATATGGCTTCTCACGATTACTTCTCCTGTGACTGTTTAAATTGTTAAGAAATCTTTGAATATGCTAGGTATGTGAATAGGAAGATGAGAATGCACAAAACTCTTCTCCTTGATCTCATGGTCTTCCCTGGCTCTCTCATGAGTTGGAGATTTCTTCTGGATGATTGCCACTTCCTTCACGTGGGTCTCCTGGTTTGCTTTGTGTTTCTTCAACAGATCCCTACAATGCCGAACCTCTCCACACGGGAAACAAGGCTCCTCCTGGTCACTCTTTGTAGTTTTACTCCATGGGATGGTTCTTCATCATAAATGTCCTATGTTGGGCCTCAAAGAGATATCTGTACACTCATGTTCACAGCAGCATTTTTCACCATAGCCAAAAGGCAAAACAACACAAGAGTCCATCAAAGGATGAATGGATAAGCAAAGTGTGGTCTCTACAGACAATGGGATGTTACTCAACCTTTATAAGGATGGAAATTCTGACACATTCTGCACCATGGAGGAACCTGAAGGACACTGTGCTCCTTGAAGTAAGTCAGCCACAGAAGGACAAATCCTGTATGATTCCACTTACGTAAGGTATCTAAAGTGGTCAAATTCAGGGGGACAGAAAGAATGGTGGTGGCCAAGGGCTGGAGGAGGGGCTGGGGAGTTAGTATTTAATCAAGACAGAGTTCTAGTTGGCAGGATGAGAAAGGCCTGGAGGTGGATGGTGGTGATGGCTCCACCACAGTGTGAATGTACTTAACACTTCCGGACTGCACACTTAAAAATGGTTAAAATTATAAAGTTTACGTTATGTGTATTTTACCACAAATATTTTTTTTTAATTTTTTAAATGCCCCAGGTGGAAGCTGACTTTTCTCATGCCAGCAAGGTTCCCAAATCTGAAGAGTTACCTTGATAAAAACTTTTTTTGACCCTTCATGATTTATCCCTTTGACCCAGATGGACCTCTCCCTCAACGTGGTGACGAGCTCTCGATCAAGGAAGGCTGTCCCCAAGTTAAACCGTGGCAGTGGCTGGATCCAACCTGGGTTCCAGAGTCCCCACAACCCCTGCACTGTGCTGCCCCTCCAATGATGTACATTCAAATAGGCTCTCAAATGCTCAGAAACTTCTGGAAGCTCTGTCTAGGAACTGTGGGCAGGTTTTTCCTGAGCCTTGATGTCTCTTCCCTGGGCACAAACGGTGCTGAGGACTTGCCCACCACATTCCCTAAGCACTCTTTCCCCACAAATTGCCATCTCTCTTTTTTCTCCAGACTGTGGATGTTTCTAACTTTTGCTATTATAATTGCCCCTACAGGGAGCACACTTGTAGCTACATCTTTACTCACTTAATTATTTCTTTAGAATAAATTACTAGAACCGGAATTCTTGATTCAAAAGGTATGTGCATTTTAAAGGTTTTTGATACATATTGCCAAATTGCCCTCCCAGAAATGTTCTACAAATGTGCACTCAAACCAGCAGGGTATGCAAGTCCCAATTTCCCTACACACCCCGCAAAACCGGGTCTCATCTTTTTGTTTTCCTCAGCTCTTGCCAATTGCTCTGGTTTAAAAAAAAAGAAAGAAAAGAAAGAAAGAAAGAAAGAAAGAAAGAAAGAAAGAAAGAAAGAAAGAAGTATCTTATTGTGTTTGCATTTGCATTTCTATGATCGCTGGTAATGTTGAACACTTGTCATATATTTATTAGCCACTTGTGGTTTCGTCTTTTGTCCGCGTGCTTTGTCCGTTTTCCCATCGAGGCGCCCATCTTCTCCTTAATGATTTATAAAAGCTCTAAGTGTACCTGCTTTCCTGAAGCGGGGCCCAGCTGCGCTTGGCACCCTCTCTGGTTGCTATGCAGATGTGCCAGTGGCGCGACCAGTCTCCATGGCCACAGATGCCCGGGTCTCAGCGAGGAGCGGCTGGGGAGAGCGTTGCCATGGCGATGCTACCCAAGCGGTGCCTGGCCCCCCTCCCACTCGCTGAGCGGCTTTCCTGGCCGAGGGACCACCAGGCCAAGCGAAGGCTTTGCAGGCTGTAGGGAAGGAGGCATAGGGAGGCTCGTGCCCTGAGAGAGCCAGGGACGAGTTTCCTGTCTGCACAGTAATGCCCAGCCAAGTGTCTGGCAGGCCTGGTCGCGGAGGGCTGGCCACCCAGACTCCAGGAGTCAGAAGTTTAGACTGTTTCTTCCCTAAATATGGAGATGTGTGATAAGATTCAAAGAATAAGCTACTCGTTGCAAAACTTACATCACGTCCCATGGCCAGACCAGACCATCTGTAATGCACTAAATGAATATTTTATTTAAACTATTGGAATTATCTTGTTATGAGCGCAATTGTGGCACATTATTTGCGTGAAGTGTGCTTAAAGTACTAATTTGTTAAAATAACCATTTAAAATATAGACTAATTTTTTAAACCATTGAGGCATGCCATTGTGTTTTAATATGCCAAAATCCTGAAAGAAAACAAAAACAAAAACAAAAAAACTGGAAGTGCCTCTCTCAGCCTTGGAGTGGGCCTGTCCTCCCATTTTATGAGCTGAATCACGTCCCTCCACGAAATTCATATCTGAAGTCCTAACCCCTAGTACCTCAGAATGTGACTGTACTCGGAGATGGGACCTTTAAAGAGGTAAGTAAGTTGAAATGAGGTCATTAGTGTGCGTGCTATCTAATGTGACTGGTGTCCTTATAAAAGAGGAAATTTAGACACAGACGTGCTCAGAGGAAAGACCACGTGGAGACACAGGAAGAAAGATGGCCATCTACAAGCTAAAAGGAAAGGCCTCAAATGAACCGATCCTTCTGACACTTTGATCTCAAACTTCCGGCCTCCAGAACACTGAGACAGTACACTTCTGTTGTTTAAGCCACCCAGCCTATGGGATTTTGTTACGGCAACCAGAGGAAACTCATGCACCCCATATCATCCATTTCACTTCATCAGCACCACGGGAAGCTGGTGTCATGATCAAACCCATTTACCGATGCAGACACAGGCGTTCCAGGAGGTCAGAGGGTATGTGGAGAGAGGGACTGGAGTCAGGATTCAAATCTGGGTCAGCTCTTCTTTGGCAACTGTGTTCTCCCCACTGCATACACTTTCTGAAAAGATTCTGACACTTTTCCTAGGAGGTGGGAAGCCTGCACCATCCCCTTCATCCCCTTGCTCATAGGTGGGGAAAGTGAGACAGAGGTTGACATCTTCTGTAAGTTCAACACTGCTCCACCACTCTAGAGCAGCTGGAAGGAAAGACTCCCCTCTCCTCAAACACCCCCAGCTCTGGGCAGTCCCTTACAGGTCTGGATGAAGGTTACCTGTAGCTTTTGTATTCATGGATTCATTCATTCCATTACCTGACTCGTATTTATTGAGCACCTACTATGTCTCCAGCATTGATCTAGGGAGACAGCAGTGAATGAGAAAGACAAATCCCTGCCTCACAGAGCTCACATTCTAGGGGAGACAGAATATACCCATGTAACCAGGTAGAAGAAGATCGTTTTAGGGAGCTGTAATGCTAGAATAATACAAGTGACAGGATAGAGAGGGGCTGTGGCAGGGGTGACTTGAGATAGGGTGGTCAGAGAAGCTGACATCTGAGCCGGGACCCTAATGATCTGGAGCAGCTAACCATGTGAAAGGTTGGAGGAGGCATGGTCCAGGTGGAAGAAAGAGCAAGTGACATCCCCAAGGCTGGAGTGAGCCTGGAGGTCCAGGCAGAGTAAGAAGGGCAGTGTGGCTGGGGCATGCTGACAGCATAGGGGAGAATGGGAGACGAGGGTGGAGCCATCTCAGGTCCCAGGAGCAATGAGGACCTCATCTTACCGCACCCTCAGGAGAACAAGCTGGGAAGAACTGAGCCCCCAGGCCCTGCCCCTGCCAGCACTGTCCACCTCATGGGTTGCCCCCTGGGAGGCAGCAAGAGACGTGAGGAAGGACATGAATTTTGGAAACAGAACTAAATTGGAATCTCAGCTTTGAACCAGCAAGTTATGTGACCTTGAGTATGTCATTTTGTAGGGGACACCACCCTGTGCAGCCCAGATCCCCACTTCTGAACCAAGGCACTCATTCCCCCAGAAGCTGGAGTTGTTGAAGGTGGACAACTGGTGGCTGGGTCCCTGGGAATTGTCCTTGGATGGTGGCAGCTGCTTTGCCCAAAATCATGCCCCTCCCAGAAAGGAGGGGGAAATGGGAGTGGGCATCCCACATCCAAGAACTAGATGATGAAGGGTCCAAAGTCCTGGCCCCTAATTAGGAGAGAAGGACCACCCTGCAAGGTCATCCCCAGCTGGCCCTGGCTGAGACTGCGTGGCAGCCACATCACAACCCAACTGCTTACTCTGACCAGTCCTGCTTGCCTCGCTCCCCATGGTGTCGATCCTGCATTCACTCCCTGATAAACCTCCCACATCTCATAGTTCATTTCCCAGGAAACCTGACCTGAGACACACTCCATCTCTGAGATACAGTTCCTCAGATGTACAGCGGCCATACGGAGTCATAAAGACGAAGAGATGAGGTATGCAAAGCTTCTTTGTATGGTAAGAACATGGTAAGTCTTCAATAAATGTTGTTTTTCCCCTTATCTGACCCTTACATGTATTTCTATTCCCCATGGGGCTCAAGCCAAAGTCTCACGTGCAGTATGTGTTCAGTGTGTTCTGGATTGAGTCAATACCCAACATATGACCAATGCGGCACTCATCACACTTATCAGAAGATGAGGGAGAAACTGTTCATTGTCCCCAATATCCACTGTCACCTCTCTGTCATGGAAATAGAACTCTAGACTTTTAGCTGGATACTGGGTTCCCCAGAATAAATATTACATTTCCCAGTATCCCCTGCAGCTAGCTGTGGTCATGTGCCTAAATGCTAGCCACTGAAGCATAAGCAGAAATAATGTGTGCAACTTTGAGTATGTCCTTAAAATGAAGGGTAATGCTTTCCTCTTTCCACTGGCTGGAAAGCAGATGTGATGGCTGGAGCTAGAGCAGCCACCTTGGACCACAGAATAGCAAAGCAACCATAAAACTGTCATATGTACCCTAAGCTGAATGCTCATTGGCTGTGCCCATCATGGCTTACTGCAGTGAGTCTTTTACCTCAAAGAACCTCACTATTTGCATATGTAAAATGAGAACAAAATTCTAAGTGAAACCATATGTGATGAGTTTTACCCAATTTTACCCAGGGAGGAAAAAATCACTTAAACAGTAGGGTCTGGGACTGTTAGAAATTCTTAATTCTAAATTAACTCCTTCTTAATTAACTCATTGTGTTTCTATTTGCTTTGGGGATATGGTCTTCCTTTCCTTGGAGTGTTAGAGACGTAGTAGGACGAAGGAAAAGCCCAACTGGTAAAGAAACAGATCTCTCTCTCTCAAAGGGAACATTGAATTCATGTAAATTAAGTGTGAGCCTGGCAGGATTCCAGCAAGACAGACCAGAGACCCCAAGGCAGTCCCCATGCTTGTTACTCTGTGATAGTTTGAAATGCCCTTAGAACTTCAGGCTCAGTGGGAAGGAAGTCTGGTCCAGTGGAGGTGATGCTGGAGTTGTGTAGCCTATGGGCATTGAAGAGAAGGAAGGGCTTTCCTGGAGAGCAGAACGTCCTGGTCAGTGGTATAGAAATGACCATGAGCATGGCAGGGTGGGATAGGATGGACACTGGCCTGGATGGAGGAAAGTGTCTTTGGGAAATTTGGGAAGAGGACAAATCCATAGGTTTTAGAGGACAATCAGTGAATGCATGAAGTTAGCCTGAATTAGACGTGGTATCAGTGAATCTAAGGACTGGCTTTCCTGTGGCCTGGACACCAGCCTGTCCATCCCAGCCCCCTTCCAGCTGCCCCCCTGCCCCCACCCAGCCTTTGGGATTCAAGGGAACTTTCACAAGAGCTCAGCTCTGTTCTATGCACCCTACAGGTATTATGCAAAGTAGGCCATGTTCACAATTTTCACAAGAATGTGTTGGCATAAGAATTGAACAATTAGAGCAGAAACCCAGTATGAATACCAGTCATGTATATATCAGAATCTTGAGGGAAAGCAAGGTAAAGGATACTCTAGACAGTTGCAAAAAGCTCTGACCTTTGGGACTACCACATATGGAATGAGGGTAGAAGTACTTTCCTTGGTCATCCCACTAAAGACTGCTCAAAGTCATGGATGTTATATATAAACACTGAAAAATGGAGAAAAGAAAGCAGACCCACTGGGGACCTCGGGGTCCAAGGAATGAAATGGTGGCGGGTTCTCTGAGTCTTCTTTATTCCTCACATACCCCAGCCTGGATGCTGGGGTAGTTGGTAAACTAGAAACATCAATAGGGTCAGAAAAAATCCCCAAGAGACGTCTGTTCCTTCTACTCCAACAACTAGGAAAGAAGTAACCCAGAAAACTCACAGACAACAGCTGGACTCTACCACTGCACACAAACAACACAGAAAAAAAATGAGGTCTCACCTCCACTCTGGCCAGCAGAAGCCAGATTTCCACCCTCACCTAGTTGTAATGAGGTGAGCCCTCTCCTCACCGGGGTGGCATTAAAAGGTAACTGGGAACTGGGACTTTTGCCACAGCCTAGCAAGCACAAGGGACCCACCCTGGAATGTCAGTGGAGGCCATGACAGAACTGTAACAAGGTGTTCCTCCTAGCAAGGGCTGCAGTAGCAGAGGAAAGCCCAGCCCTGCCAACTGGAATAAGAACCTCCCCCTTCCCCTAGTATCAAAGGAAGCACAGTGGGACACTGGACTTCCACCTTCACCTGGCAATAATGAGACAACATCCCACCATCCCTACCAGAACAGCATCAGAGGAGATGTTTTAAATAAAGCTCAGAATCTCATAGCATATGTCCCCAAATGTTCAGGTTCAAGTCACTCCTCATACCAAGATCCAGGAAAATCTCAACCTGGATGAGAAAAACCAACCAAAAGAAACCAATCAGAGGATACAGATGTTAGAATGATCTGACAAAGATTTTAAAGCAGCAATATGAAAATGCTTCAACAATGAACACAATTGGAACAAGTGAGAAAATAGAAAGTCTCAGCAAAGGCATAAAAGCTGTAAAGAAGACTTATTTCATAAATGGGTGATGGGCATTAATTAAGGAGGGCATTTGATGTAATGAGCACTGGGTGTTATATGCAGCTGATGAATCACTAAACTCAACCTCTGAAACTAATAATTTAAAAAATTTGTAAAGAAGAACCAAATGGAAATTTTAGAGCTGAAAAATACAATAACCATATTTAAAACTCAATGTATGGGCTCAACAAGACAGAGGGAACAGAGGAAAGAATTTGTGAACTTAAAGATAAAATAATAGAAATTACTCAATCTGAACAACAGAGAAAAGAATAGACTTTAAAAAAATGAACAGAAACTCAAGGACCTAAGAAAGGGACTATAACAGAAGATCTAGCATTTGTGTGATCAGAATCCCAGTAGAAAAAAAAAATCAAGGCAGGACTGAAAAAGCTATCAAAGAAACAACGGTTTAAAAATTCCCAAATTTGGTAAAAGACATAAACTTACAGATTCAGGAAGCTGAGAAACCCCAAACAGGATAAACCACAATAAATCTATGCTAAGACATAGTATATTAAAATTTCTAAGAACTAAAGACAAAGAAAAAATCTTGAAAGCATTGAAAAAGAAATGACATCTTACATATAAGGGGAAAACAATTTGAATGTCAGCAGATTTCTCATCAAAAACCACGGAGACAAGTAGAAAATGGCGCAACATTTTTCAAGTGCTGAAAGAAATGTCAACCTGGAATCTTATATCCAGTGAACATATCCTTCAGGAATGAAGAAGAAATCAAGACATTCTCAGAAGAAAGAAAACTAAGAGAATTTGTCACCATCAGACCTATCCTAAAGGAATGATTAAAGGAATTTCACTAAACAAAAAGGGAAAAAATGATAAAAGAAGGACTCTTAGAACATCAGTAGAAGAAAGAGCATAGTAAGCAAAAATCTGAAGAAATACAATAGACTTTATCTCCTCTTTAGTTTTCTAATTTGTGTTTGGCAATTGAAACAAAAATCATAACTCTATCTGATGTGATTCTCAATATATGCCAAGAAAAATAGTAAGACAGATACACTGAAAAGCACTATATATAAGTCAAAATGGAATTTTTTAAATGTTCGAATAACCCATGGGAAGGAAGGAAAAGGAAAACAGAGAAATTAAAAACAGGAATAAAGAAAAGACAAAAAAAAGAAATAAAATGACAGACCTAAAAATCTAACATATAAATAATAATATTAAATATAAATGGTCTAACACACCAATTAAAAGACAGAGATTGGCACAGTGGACAAAGCAACAGCAACAACAACAGCAAAAACTGCATGCTGTCTACAAGAAAGTCCCTTCTGATTTAATGATACAGGTAGGTTGAAAGTAAAAAGGTAGCAAAAGATAGTGACAATACCAACTGCTACAGAGGGTGTGGAACAATAAGAATTCTCACCGCTTGCTGGCAGGAATGTGAAACAGCACAAAAACTCTGGAAAACGTTTTGGCAGTTTTTTATAAAACTAAAAGTACTTTTACTGTACAACCCAACAATCGTATTTATCCCAGAGAAAAGACACCTTGTGTACACACAAAAAGTTGTACGTAATTGTCCATAGGAGCTTTATTTATATTGCCGAAAACTAGAAAGAACTCAGACGTCCTATGACAGGTGAATGTTTAAGCAAACTGTGCCATAACCGTACCAGCAATAAAAAGGAGCAAACTGTTAATACCTGCAACAACTTAGGTAGATTGCAAAGGCATTATGCTGGGTGGGAAAAGCCAATCTCAAAGTTCACAGACTTATATAAAATTTGTGAGACAACACAACTGTAGAGATGGGGATGAAATTAGTGGCTGCCGGGGTTAGAAATGGTAGAGGGGGGGTGGTTATGACAGTAAGGGGCAGCGTGAGGGGGACCTTTGTAGCCAGAGAAGGTTCTTTTATCTTGATCACAGTGACAGTCACACAAATCTACACGTGATAAAGGACATGGAACTAGACACACATCATAGAAATGTCAATTTCTGGGTTTAGTGTTATACTATAGTCAGGTAAGATGTTGCCTTGGGGAAGCTGGGTGAAGGGTACAAAGGATCTCTTAATGTTATAGTTGCACGTCCTTTAATTTTAGGTTAATTTTGAAATAAAAAAATTAAGAAAAAGATTAGAATGCAAAATTACTTTCTTCACTTTGACTGCATCCATATGTATTCATAAAGATAATCGGGAGAGCCCAAAGATTTGTATTTAAGTTTAAAAAAAGTTAGCAGTGGAGATGCTGCTTTCATGGTTTATTATTTTGTCAATCTTTAATGAAACACTATTAAATTGGAAAACAATGGTTCCATTTGGTACACAAGTAAATGGAAGCATGTGTGTATTCACTTCCTCGTTCCATCAACACCGCGTACCAAACAAGGAAAAAGTATCCGGCATCTTCAGCAATTTTCAGCAACTTCCCAACCTGAGATACAACAGCAACCCCCTAATTCTCAGAAAGCAGTCAGTACACAAGCCATCCCTAACTGTTGATCCTCCAGCCCTTCCAACAATATTGTAAGCCCCTCCCCCCATATTAAATCCTTTTCTGTTTGGGCAGGAAAGGGGTACCTTGCCCAAATAATCCTGACACAATGTGCGTGCACACTGCCTGCACCAGGGCGGGAACCCCTGGAAAGCACAAGTCTGATGGTGCCGCTCCCCTTGCACGGGACCATGAAGTCTCCTGTTTGCCCTTCGTCCTTCTACTGGGAACTCGGGACATCCTTCCCTGTCTGGCTTCATCTCCTGTACTCCCTGTGTCCCCTCCAGGGCAGTTCCAGGTTCTTTCCTCTCCCTGCCTTTTTCTGCTTCTCCTTCTGCTCAGAATGCTGTTGCCTGCTCCCTTTCCACGGTGAACCAATCTGTCTCTGGTCAGATTCTGAAGAAGCATTTAAGTGCACAAGATGTATTAAGTGTTCCCAGGAGCGTACGATAAGGGCACAGGGAATGTGAAACAGAGCAGGTGAGGAAGCAAGCAAAGTACGCAGGGCCAGGGCTGGAGACGCTGGACTATCTGCTATGTCAGAGGCAAGGGAGCTGGGTTTTCCTACTACTGCCCCCGTCACCATTGGCTAAGGGTCTCCTGAGCCTTTGCCACTCCCTGCAGGTAATGGAAGAGCAGCTCCAGGAGCTCAAGAGAAGCCTTTCCAAGAAGGGTCACAGGTGTGTCTTCTGGAAGCAAAAGCACAAGAGAGCCGGGGAAGGGGTGCTCAGAGATGAGGAAGGGGTGCAAGGGGATCAGAGCTATGTCCAAGATATTATCCCTGCTCATCCAGAGCCAATGTCACCTCCTCTGCAAACCCCCGCCCCAGCCAGAATGCACAGCTCCCCACAGCACCGGCTTCCCTCCATGTCCCATCCCACACCCCACACTGGCGCTCATAAGGCTGGATTGGATGGCAGACCCCAGGCCGGGCTCTCCCCAGAGATGGAAATGAGTGGCTTGGTGGTTTATTTAGAATGCTGGGAACACCCTCCCTTGAAGGGAAAAGCCCAAAGAAGACCCACAATGTTAACTTTCATTCTAAGCAGCAAACTAGAGCTCATATCCAAAGACATCCATGAACATTGTACCTTTAGGCATCACCAACCTTAAACAAACATTTCCATGTATCTCTGCTGCATTTTACAGTTTGGATTACCAGGCAGAGGTGGGCTGCCTGTGACAGACCCAAACACATCCTGGAAGCTGGTTCTATCTACGTCCCACTCAGGACATTGCTAACTATAAATAAAAGACAAGGTCACTGAGAGATGTCACTGCAATCATTCTGTCTTCCCCGGAGACTGTGAGCCCTTTGAGGATGGGGGCTTAGTCCGATTTCTCTGTACCACCGGAAACCGGCATTGAAGCTGGCCGAAGAAGTAAGGGTCAGAGATATTTTCTCTTAAATGCATGAGTGGGTGCTATGTCCAGGGTCCGACTATTTTCAGATGAGCAAGATAAGGAGGCATCTGTGTGCAAGATCCCATTTCCAAAGCCAGCGGTTTGGAAGACTCTTCCCACAGCCTGAGACCCTCACCAGCATGAGCTGTAGGCAGAGAGGCAGTGGGCGCCTTCCCTGGTGCTGGGAGGCCCTGTGTTCCCCTGCCGCAATCCTTTCTTTCTAGAATATTCCCTGGGCCCCTTCCATGTGCCAGGCTCTAGGGACACACAGCAAACAAAACGGACAGTCCCTTGGTGGCCACGGCACGATGCTGAGCTACTCCCTCTGCCTCAGTGTCCTCAGGTGTAAAAAGGAGATTATAATAGCTCCTACGTCACAAGGTTGCTCCAGGGGTAACAGAGTTAAAATACATCAAGGGCTTGAACGGTGCTTGGCACATAGTAAGTGCTGAATAAAACTGCCTTGAGTTTTATTATTATTACTTATCAATAGTTTTATTTTTACTTTATCAATAACTTGTTCAATAGGGTCATCTTAGAGAGGGAGAAGCACAGCAGGTGGGACAGAGCAGGGGTGGGATGCAGGGGGCTGGGAGGTGTGTCGCCTTAGATGGGCAGGCCTAGCCAAAGCCATTGCAGCTGAGTGATACCCTCCCTGAATGGTGCAGTGAGCTCCACGGAGCCCTGGAGGAAGCATGTGCCAGGCAAAGGGAAGGGCCGTGCAAAGGCCCTGAGGAAGACTCAGTCTGCCCTGTTGGCCAGCGTGGCTGGAGCATGGGGAAGGAGTGCACTGGAGAGGAGGGTGGGGTGAAGCCAGGTCTAACGAGGCACTGGGAAGCACAGGGAGGCATTGAGAGCTGTTCCCTCTCCTGCCCCCCCAGGATCACCAGCCCTTCAGCCCAAAGCTGCAGCTGAATTCTCTTCTCCTCTGGCTTCCGGGGAAGGAAAGCGCATCCTAGGAGGCGCAGACACGAGTGTCCCCCAGTCTGCTGCAGGGTGGGTTTGTCCTCACCAGACATGCTCAGCACCAGGCCTCAGGCTGTGGAGCCCAGACCCACCAGATGGTGCACCCAGCGCTCACGCCGATCTCGTCCTCGCACCCCATCCAGCAGAGGCCCGCACGAGGCTCCCTGGGGCATGGGGGGCCGTGTGTGGGAGCAGCGAGTGTGCCAGCCCCAGGAGGAAGGTGGGGGTGGAGGGGCTGACCAAGAGAGAGAGCTCTACAGTGATAAGGGATGAGCCGGTGGAGGCAGCCCTTCGGGGGGCCTGCGGTGGGCTGGGAACAAGTCTCAGCTCTGAGCCCGGTCTAGAGACCCTCCCCCTGCAAGCACCACTCTTCCTTCACAGATACACCGGCTTTGTCTTCGAGACCACCGGCTGACTGGAGTCCCTCGGTTGCTAGGTGATGGGAACTGCTGGGAGGGGAAGATGGGGAGCAAGGCAGGGTCTGGTGGGCCCCATAGTAGGGGGCCCTGACTATCCAGACCCTGGCAGAACGCACGAACCACCTCCACACAGACCCACAGGCACTTGGGGACCCCCCCAGACGGGCTCCGATGATCGCAGACACACCCCCACAGATGCGCCCAGCAGCCCCCCCCCCCGCAGAATCACACCCACACCCATCAAACCGAACCAAAACAATCACATGCTCGCACACAAATAGACACACCCCCGCACGGATCCAGCAGACGCGGAGCTCCCCGCGACAGAAAGGTCTGATTCACGCAAACACAGGTACAGCTGCGCGCCCTTGGCCCCGCGGGAGCTGAAGGGAGGCAAGGGACCTCACCGCGCTGCCCTGGCCGGGGCTGGACACACAAAAGGGGCTGCCCCACAGCCCGGGGGAGGGAAAAATGGGACACCCAAGAAAACTCACTTTCAGCGCTGCCCACGCGGTCACACCCTCCAGGTACACTTCCCACCCCGCCCCCACTCAGCCTGGGTCCCAGATGCCAGCCCCCCCCTGCAGGGGTCACCTTCAGTCCAAATCCAGGGCCTTGACTCGGTGTCTCCAGCCAGCTCCTCACTACACCCCATCTGTTCATTTATGTGTGCCTTAAATGCATGTTCACTGGGTGCTCCGGGACACAGCTGTAAGGAAATGCCCTGCCCTTGTGGCATTCAGTTTAGTGGAAAATGAACACATCGTGCTTGTAACAGGAAGCCTTGACCTAGTTTGGGGGACAGCGCCCCGGGGAGATGACGTTTGAGCTGGGGTGGATGTGGCCAAAGCGGGGAGACTGCACAAAGAGTGTGCAAAGGTCCTGAGGACAAAGAGGATGTGGGGGTGTAAGGGACAGAGCAGAGACCAGGGCACAAGGAGCAAGTGAGAGGAGAGTGACAGGGCTGAGGTTAAACTGGGGTCAGCAGGTGAGCCTGGCACCTGGTCAGGATTTCACTGTATTCTAAACGCAGTGGGAGCCATGGAAGAATCCAGGCAGGCCAGTGCTGTGAGTTCTGGGTGAAAGTCTAGAGGGCACACTGTGGTGGGGGGAGAAGGGGAGGCACAGCAGGAATGGAGAGGGACAGATTTGAGCCCTATGGCTATATGGCTGACGTGGAATCATGTGCCTGGGCATACGTAGGGGGGAGGGGGGAGGGGCAGCACTCAGAGGGGCTCCAGGTTTCCAGCTCAGGCAACAGGATAAATGGCGAGGGGGGGGGGCTCACTGACATGGAAATATTGCAGGGGTGGGGACCACGGCCAGGCCAATCCCAGAGGCCTCTCTACCTGGCCTGTGTCACACCTCTCCCCACCGGGACCACCACCTCTGTGTTCCCAGCAAATCCAAACTCTTCCTCCATTCCTTCAGCACAAGCCCGTGCCTGGCCACGTGAGCATAGGCACCAGGCCCTGTCCTTCCAGGCCTCCGGTGGGCAACTCGCTCCTGTACTCTGGTCAGCACCTCATCCTGAGGGAGGCTGGCAGCTGCGGGGAGGCCTGGAAAACCAGACAAGGCTTCCTGGGGAGCAGGCACTCTAGCCTGGTAAAGGTTGGGGTCCGGCATCCCTGAAGTGGGACCCCAACCCTCGGTGCAGACCAAACCATAGCAAATGCTACAGAAGTAAGCTAGAACTTCTGTGCGTGCCGACACGGTGTGAGAAGAGAGTGCTAGAACTTCTGTTTTGAATATATGTTTCTCCAAAAAAAAAAGAGAGAGAGAAAGAAAGAATGCACTCTGCTTATCAGTACATCCTCTAAAGGGAACATGTCACCACCTTCGTGTGGCCCTGCAAGGCCCAGGTGCTGCAGGGGAGGGGAGAGGCGGGAGGGGTGGCCTGAAAGGTAGAGGGCATGTGCACACAATTTCGTACTCCTTCAGTGTACTGCCAGGGTAAGTGGATTTGTGGATTACAGTCTCTGGTTTTAATTAAACTAACACTAACAAAATGACCAAGTAGCTTAAGAAGTTTCCTGCAAAGGAAATGCGGATTGAATTTAATGCAAGCATGAGCTCAGGACAAAAAAAATAGTAATGCAGGCACTTTCCTTCCCTCCTGGAAGGAATGTAGTGAGCACATTACTCAGTCGACACAGTGTCCACTAATCGGCTCTGAAGAGAAGGCGAACACAAAAATCACAAACTCCCGGAGAAGGCTATTCGCAATGTGGGTTCACATCTGCGACCGTGAACGCCAGCCTGACCTGGAAGACGTCCCGGGGGATAACAGGTGAAAACACAGGTGGCAGGACAGAGTGTACTTTAAGTCCTATTTGTGGTAAAGAACAAAATAATGAGAATAATATATGTTAACGTATGCACAGAACCCGGAAGGAGGGACGCTAGCCCAGGCTCCCCTCCGCAGGGGGGCGTAGCTGCTGTCAGCACCGTGCCTCTCCGCTGATTGGAATCATTACAACGAGCGCGTATGACAATTTTAATAAGAAACACAATAAAGAATTGTTAAGCATCTGATTTTTTAATGCCTCATTTTCAAATAATTTTGGATTTACCCAAGAACCACAAAGATGAAATAGAGTTCCTAAGTGCCCTCCTCGCAGCTTCTCCCACGTGAGCGCGCTGCATAACCACGGTGTGTTCCTCAGGCCTAAGACGTAGACACCAGTCAGTCGTAGTCACTGAAGTTCAGGCTTCCCCGCTTACCCACTAACGTCCCGTCCAGGCTTTACGTGCACCTGGTCATCTTGTCTTCCAGTGTCCCGCGGTCTGGGACAGCTCTTCTGGCGTGCCTTGTCTTTCACGACCTTGACCCTTTTGAAAAGCAGCGCCCAGTTCCTCTGCAGGATGTCGGTGGCTTCCTCATGATTACCCCGGAGCTGTGGGTTTGGGTTTGGAGAGAGAAGACCACAGAGGTGGACGCCCCACTCATCACATCACATCAGGGGGTGCGTGCTACCCGTATGGCTGACGGTTGCAGGTGCTGTTGACCTTGAGCACTGGTGGAGGTGGTGTCTGCCAGGATCTTCCACCATCCAGTTGTATCCAGTTTTCCAGCAGCGTGAAGTTTCTCAGGGCTGGAGGGATCCGGGGCGGGGAGAGAGGCAGGATGGGCCAGGTCGCAAGTGACCTTGACTGTAAGCTCGGACCTTCTCTCAGAGGAAAAGGGAGTCCGAGCCGCGCCAGGCACAGACACAGCAGGGACGGTGCCCATGTGCAGAGAGGGCCCAGGGGCAAGGGAAGATGTAGGGGGCAGCGGGGAGGCCAGAGCAGTGTTGTCCAGGTGACAGACGTGGAGCTGGAGACAAGAGGGGGGAAATTCAAGAGCAAGGGAGGGGTAAGACAGAGAAGCTTCTGGGAGTGGTGCTTCTCTCACTGGAAGGAGCAGAAAGTCTTAAAAGTTGCTCTCCTGGGGACATCATCTGCCCTCCCCACCCAACCCCACCTCTGCGCAGAGGTGGGGGCACCGTCTGCTGCCCGCGCATAAACAAACCACGTCTTACCAGCTGCATACAGGTGCCTGCTGGGTTTGCCCATGTTCTGGGCCTGGTGATTCCCACGCGGGGAACGGGGAGGTAAGGACGCTGGCCCGGGTGACGCAGTCAGGGCAGGCCAGGCTTGAGGCTGTGGTGAAGCCCAAAACCGCAATCTTTCCCCAAATCCTGCAGGCCTCTTCCTCCGCCCCAGCCGCGTGAGGTGGACAGGCTGTGCTCCTCCATCCACCCAGGGCCTCCAGGCCCTCCGGTCTCCGGCCCCTTCAAAACCAGCCCAGGGAAGTCTGCTGGCCCCAGGGTGGAGTGTGTGTGGTTAACACGTTCTGAGTTATCTTTCACCGTGTTAACAAACCACTCCAAACTTAGTAGCATAAAGCAGCAACCACTGGATTCTGCTCTGAGTCTGCGGGTCAGGAAGTCTGCCAGGGCCCAGCGGGCTGACCTGCCTCTGCTACACGAGTCTGAGACCTCGGCTGGGAAGACGGAAGGCTGTGGGGACGCAGACCACTGGGGGCTGGAACCATCTGGAGAGACTGGCACGCGGGCTGGGGCAACGTGAAGGCTGGGTTGGGGATGGGGGCAGATACACGTGGTCCCTCCATGGGGCCCCTACAGAGTGGTGGCAGGGCTCCCAGAGCAGCACGCTGAGAAGCACTAGTCCAAGAATCCAGGTGGAATCTTCGGACCTGCTCTTCCTCCTCATTCTACAGATGGTAAGGCAGTCACTAAGGTCAGCCCGGATTCAAGGTCAGGGGTATAGGGACAGTGGTGGGCCAAGGTCACACAGCAGAAGAGCCTGTGGGGTGGGGGAGGGGGTGTTACGGGACTACGTTTGGAAAAGAGCAACCCCACATCCTTCAGCCCCGTGTCTGCGTGAGCCTAAGCTCCTGCTCCCAGGGTCACCTCCTTACTCCTGACTCCGCTGCGCAGTGTGGGCCCAATCCATTCTACCCCCAGTTTTCCCACTGGACACCCCCTTCCCCAAAGCATCTTGAAGGCCAGAGCTCGCCCCAGGCTGGGTCTCTGCATTCACCTAGGGCCATACAAACTCCCCCACCCTGAGAGGTGAACTTGAAGTCAGACAGCCTTACGCTCCGGTTTCAGTCCTGCCCCTGACCTGCCTCACCACCTTGAATAAACGGGTTCTTCTCTCAGGGTCTCAGACCCTCTGGCCCCAGGCCCCAGGCGTAGTGAGTGCTTCCTTGCACTTTGCACACCCACCCTGGTCTGGTTCACCCAGTGCCCTCCCTCTGTGTACCTCTTTGAGCTTCCCCCTCCTGCAGACCCAGGCCTGCAGGAAGCTTACAGCCCACCCCACTCTGTAACCCAAGCTTGCTGGCGACTGGGGTCCGGCCTCGATGGTGTGCCTGACAGTCCAGCGTCCCCAAGGCCACCTGGAGGCAGGCCGTCCATCAGAGCCTGGAGTGGACACCGCCGGCTGCTCACCCTCCTGTCGGGAGGCAAATACTCCCCCGGCAGGTGTCAGGGGTGCTGGGGGCCCAGCGCTGCCCCCGTGGAGCGCATGTCGCAGGGTAGGAGACGACAGCATACCACAACCAAACGAGTAGATGAACGTGAGGCAAAGGGAAGACCCCAGCAGGCAGTGCAGACGGGCATGACCGCAGGTCAGGAGTGGGACGAGGACCCTGAGATAGAGAAGAGGCTGCAGGGGCTTAATTAGGGAGGCCTCTGGCGGTCAAGGTCTTACTGGTTCATGTGCAGCAAACATTTACTTCTCCCAGTTCAGGAGGCTGGAAGCCCAATGTCAAGGGGTCAGCAGACTTGGTGTCGGGTTCATAGAGGGCCCTCGTCTGGCTGTGGCCTTGCATGGGGCAGGTGGGTGAGGGGGCTCTCTGGGGTCCCTTCATAGGGCACGAATCCCATTCCCGAGGCTCCATCCTCCATGACCTAATCACCTCCCGAAGGCCCCACCTCCAAATACCATCACACTGGGGGTTAGGGTTAAACATATGAATCTGGGGGGGACACACACATCCAGTCCACACAGAAGGGAAGAGGGAGCAGAGACAGACGTGGGGGGTGGGAAGCACGCTGTGAGACAGTCCAGCCAACCCTGCAGGAGCGTCGGCAGGGCAGCCGGGTGGTCCTCTAGAGCTGTCTGTGTGGGAGGAGCCCCCATCGATCACGCACAGGGAGGGCATGACCTCCAGGAGGCAGGTTTCTGCACCTGAGGGCAAAAGGCCCTCATCCCCAAAGCTGCGGTCTGAGCAGCCTGCCACAGCTTCCCTCGTGGGCACTGTTTTCATTCGGGAGGCTTCCGTGATGGTTAACTTCATGTGTCAACTTGACGAGGGCGTGCTAGCCAGTTTTTGGTTGACTACCAGTGCAGATGTCACTGCGAAGGTATTTTTTAGAGGGAATTAACACTGAAGCCAATAGACTTTGGGTAGATTAGATTCTCTTCCTGAATGGGGGTGGGCCTCTTCCAATCAGTCGAAGGCCTGAATTCTTTCAGCAGGCTGCCTTCAGCACCAGGCAACTTCAACTCTTCCTGGAGTCTGCCGGAAAGATTCCAGACTTTGCCAGCTCCCACAGTCACGTGAGCCAATTCCCTGAACTAAGTCTATCTCTATCTCTCTCTATATATCTCTCTGCACACACACACACACACACACACACACACACACACACACGTACACACAGGAGGCAGGACAGCAAGAAGGGCCTGGGTGCTGAGGAAAGTCTGAATGGTCAGCAGGGCACAGACGGACACTTGGCTCTGCGTGGAGCCAGGCTTGGGAGGAAGGGATGCTTCCTCTGGCCACCTGGTGGGAGACAGAGTGTTGGGGACCCGAAGGGAGGCAAGCAGGCTGGTGAGGAGGTGGTCACTGCCATCCAGGTGCCAGGGTGATGGTGATGGCAGGTGAGTCTGGAGGCAGAATCAACGGCCCCCCAGTGGCTTAGCTGTGTGCTTGGAGGGGCTGAGAGGACTCAGGAGGGAAAGAAGGTGAGGCCAGGGCCCCGTTCCAGACCCCACACGTATCCAGGATGGTTGGTTTCGGCCTGTGTCTCACAGCAGGCTCCAGGAGGCGGGGGACGGGGCATCTTCCAATCCTGTGTATCGTGGTGCCCACAGGGCTGGACACATATTTGTGAAGTGAGCGGCTGAGCCGCCTCTGTGCCCTGCCTGCCCGTTAGTGCCAACACGGGGGGCTCCAGGCTCTGGGCGTAGCCGCCTGCCCCAGCCCAGGCAGCGGGGAGCCCCGCCTGCACGGAAGGCTGTGCCGGGCCCCAAGAGCACAGCTCTGCCTCGCAGAACTCACACGAGTTGAGGAGATAAGGCACAAAATAATTAGTGAGCAGAGTGTATAATTAAGTGCTAAATTGTGTGTTTCAGACTCGCTGAACTGCGGGAGTGCTAGATGGAGGGAGTCGTGCCAGGCTGGAGTGGCTGGGGGAGGAGGCTTGGGCAAGCGGGGTGACCATACCAGAGAGGGGGACATGCGGGCAGCCTCCTACCCCCACAACGTCAGTGCGGAGTAGGGGGAAAAGGGTCACTGGGTTATGCTGCGTGAGCACGGTGCGACCTCAGTAGGCTGCAGGGATCTCATCCGTAAAATGGGCTTCCTGCACACCCAGCAGTCTGTGCACAGATGCCAGCCCGGGTCTGGGACACCAGGGATACCCAGGCAGACAAACAGTCAGGCTACCGCACAGGCGGAGGAGTGCACAGTCAGGCAGACAGGGGAGCAGTCGGACGGACAGTGAGACACATGGCAGACAGACAAGCAAGACACACCAAATAGACAAACAGCTGGATTCGAGTCTCCCAGCTCCCCGCCCTGCGGGAGCCCATCCAGGGCAGGTCCTACCCACCCTCCTCCTGTTCTGAGAGGCAGGAAGTCTGGGCTGCCAAGTGGCACAGGGCCTGCCCGAGTCTCAAGGGACCCTGCGTGGCAGGATGTACTTGCCGAACCCTTCTGAAGCTGGGAGCTCTGGGAAAGCCCCCGGCTGCAGGTCTTGGGGGGCCAGAGGCCAGGAGTCAAGAGTCTTTCAAAGTTGCCCAAGCGAACAGTAGTCCGAGCTGGGGCAGAGGTGGGCCTGGGCTAGAAGGAAGACGGGGAGGCAGGGGCAGTGAGGGTCCCTCGCACCCCAGCCAGGCCACCAGGCCAGACCCTGGAATAGGCGCGGTGTGTCCCTAGCCCCGCGAGGGGCCCAGTGGCAGCGGGAGGCTCCCTCTTGCCAGCGCTGTGTTTGCAGCCTGGCTTAGCGAGCTGCCGCCTGTTAAACAAATATTGTGACAGGCCCACTCCGTGCACTCGGGGACGGTGGCGACACTTGGCTGTCACGGGGGGCAGCCTGTACTGGGGGCACTGTAAGCCACAGCAGAGCCTCTCCTTCCAGCACAGAGGCTAAGCGCTCTGCCTAAACAAACACCAGGCTTGGCCACAGCCAAATGAGACACACCCCCAGCCTGGAAGAGGCGCGACTCGGGCCACGGCCACACTCGGGCGCTCAGGCTTCACACACATAGGCAGGAAGGAGGCAGCATACACAGCCCTGCCCCCCGCCCCACGGGCATCTATTTATCCACCCAATGTTTATTGAGCACGTAGTGTGTGCCAGGCAGAGTCCTGGGGCCTGGGATACAGTAGGAAACAAAGCAACCAAAAGTCCTGCCTTCATGGAAATTCCATCCTAATTGGGGATGGTGACAATAAACAAAAGTACAAAACCCCTGGGGGGCAATAACGAGTTAGGAAGAAAAACCACAAGGTAAAGGTGGGGGGAGAGAGTGTGACAGAGAGTGGTCAGGAAAGGCACTTGTAAGACTCTGGGGCAGAGACTCAAAAAAGTGACAGAGCCAAGTGGGAATCCCAGGGAATAGCATCCAACCATCAGGAACAGCATGTGCAAAGGCCCTGGGGCAAGGCTGTGCTTGGCATGTTCTGGGACTGACCTGTAAGAGATGAGTGTGACTGAAGCAGAGTGAGGGCTGGGGATAGAGGTAAGCCCTGAGGGCTGAGAGGTACTGGGACAGAGTGTGTGTGCTTTTCCTCTGAGGAAAGTGGGGGCATGAAGGGTGTGGATCTGGGTTCAGTCTTAACAGGATCTCCCTGGGTGCTGTAGGGAGCCAGGGCAGAAGAAGGGAGGCGGTTCTAACAATCCAGGAGGGAGAGAGTGGGGCAGTTCAGGCCAGGGCAGTCATGCTGGGAGTGAGGAAAGAGGTCAGAATCTGTGAGTATTTGCAAGCTAGAGGAGGCAGGATTTCTTCAGAGACCAGATGTGGCAATGAGGCAACCCCACCGGTCACAGGCTTCTCAAACAGTGCACAACATCCCCATTCATTCACCTATTCATACATTTATTTTTCTTTTATTTTTGGCAGGAAGGGAGCCAGGGAGAAACAAAGATGTTCATTGCAGCATTAATCATAAGAGTAAAATTGGATAAAAGGTACTGGCCTTAACGGTGGGGTAACAAGTAAACCGTGGTTTCAGCCACACAACAGAGGAGTGAGCAGCTCTGAAGTTCAGGTCTTTGGAGCATTTCCAATCCATCCAGCCCTCCTTCTCCAGCCAGAAACCCTGCCGAGCCATGTGGCCCTGAAGCCCTGACACAAAACAGCCCAGCCCAGCCTGCAGTGACAGGGGTGGAGCTGGAGCGGCCCCTGACCAGACTGGGGGGGGTGCCCGCTGAGGCAGTGACAGCAAGCCCAGTCCTGTAGGACGAAGGGGACGAAGGGAAGGCTGCAGCAAGGATGGGGAGGTGCAGCCAGGCTGCGACGGGCCTGCCAGAGGAGAGGGACGGGGGCTTGAGCATGAGGCTGCAGGACCTCAGAGGCCTCCACCATCTGGCTGAGGATATGGACTTGGTCCTGAGGCCCCCCCCCCCCCCGGCAGCCACTGAAGAACAGAGACATCGCCCCCTGGCGGCTGCGTGCAAGGAGCCGGGAGGGCCCGGACTGTGGTGGGGAAGGGCGGCCCTGGCCTGAGCTAGGGCAGAAGGAAGGTCACACACTCCCCCAAGGGGACAGAGTTCCCCATGCCCTGCCACTTAGACCTCCACCTGACCCCTATCCTGCCCTTTCCTGCTGAACCTGTCCCTGGCCCTCTTATCGCTCAGCCCTGGTCCCAGCCTCACTGTGTGACCATGGACAAGTCCCCTGCCCTCTCTGAGCCTCCAGGAAAGGGCCAGACACCCGGGTCTGTCAGCCCAAGGACTCCTGATCTTGGGCCAGCCATTCCTAAATCCACACTTCTTGCAGAGCCCAGCGATACTGGGCCAGGGCAGGCCTGCAGCCCTCGGGAGAGCCATGTCTGCGATGGTGATGCAGCTGAGCGGCCGCTTTCAGCATCTTTAAACAAAGCCTCCAGATGGACCTCAGTGGCTGAGAAGGCTGGACGGGCTGCTGCGCTAACCCGGCCGGCTGCTACGCTGGCACTCGGGGACTTGCGCTAATTGGCTCCCTGGGGAAGAACAGCCACCATCCCCAGCCAACCCATCCATCCATCCATTCATTCATTCATTCATTCACTGAGATGTGGATGAGGGCACTGAGCACGGCTGCAGGGACTCTGGGGTGAGCGAGATAAAGCAGTGCACAGATGGCGCGCACACGCCGCTGGGGGAGGCCCACGATGGCGCACAGGGAGAGCTCCAACGCACTATGGGGCAAGAAGAGAGTTAAGCAGGTGCACAAATAGTGTTGGGGGGGTGCATCTCTGAGGAGGTGACATTTAAGCTGAGACCTGAATGGCCAGATGGAGCCATGGTGTCGGGGGACAAGGCTGTAGGCAGAGGGGACACCAGGTGTAAAAGCCAAAGGACCCGCTCCAAGTGAGGGGCCATCCCAGCACCAGCAAAGGGGCTGTGTGGCTAAACTGAGTGGGTACGGGAGGGAGCGGAAGGGGAGGAGGTGGGAGATGTCAGCAGGTACGCAGCAGGTAGGAAGACTCTGGACTTTATGCCCAACGCACTGGGAGCCCTGAAGGGTAGGTGAGCGCAGAAACATCCCCAGCGTGCTCTGAGCCGCTCCCTCTGGTGCAGTGCCACCCACCCATGCACAGCCCTTGCCCCCAACCCTTCCACTGGCCCACACTGCCCCCTACAAGGAGGTATGGTCATGCCCATTTAACAGATCAGGAAACTGAGGCTCGGGAAGTTGAAGTTACTGACCCAAAGTGATAAGGATCAGAAGCTGATGTTAGCAGGGACTGAGTCCAGCCATTCCAGCGGAATCCAGCCCAGAAAGGTATTTTGTTTTCCCTGCCGTTTTTAAAATGTGAATCAGTTGCTAACATTGAAAAATTAGAAAACCTCACATAAAATATGTCTTGGCTTTCCAGTGTCTCTTGGATAGTCTATGGCAGCACAAACCCCTAGCCTTGCATGGGGTCAACTGCGGCTGCCTCTTCAGACAGGGGGAGGGGAGACACTCCGGCTTGGCACAGACCCCCTTTTCCAACTGTATCACATTTGGTCTTTTCCCTCAATGTGTCCCCCCAGCCCTGTGGCATCTGAGGTTGACATCCTAGTGGCCTCTGGTTGGACCCTGGTTGCTGTAAGCCCCTCCCTTGCTCAGCTGATGACGGGTGAATACACCAGAAATTCTCTAAGGGGATTACCCCCTCCACCACCCCCGCCCCGCCCCACCCCGCACTCCCTGATTCCACAACTATCACCTCACTTTCCTGCCCCAGGAGCAGAGACACCCAATCCCAGCTTTCAAGAAATGGATTCAGAAGCCCTCACAGCCAGAAACCATGTATGAAACCATCCCTCAAGGGGAAACTGAGGCCTGGCAGGGCTCAGGGTCACTCAGTCCGTCTTCCCAGGAGTCCCTCTGGAGATAACTGTAAAGAAGGGCATTCTACCTAGATTCCTTGGCTCAGAGGCCCAGTCCTGCCTCTGTTCAACTGTGACACTTGGGCAACAAGCCTCAGTTTCCCCATCTGTTCACTGAGGGGTTCACTGTGATGCTCTCTGAAGCCTCTCCTATCTCATGTACCCATAATCTGAGAAGAGAAGCAGTCTGACTCTCTGGAAGCAAACGCTCCCACTTCCGCTTCTGTCTGTGTGACCTGGGGCAGGTGGTTTAACCTCTCCGAGGCTCTGCTTCTTCATCCATAAAATAGAGGTGTAATGTAGGGGGTTATTGCGAGATCCCACCAGACGATTCCAGAAAAGCACTTAACATACAGTAAGTGCTCAGTAAATGTGAGCTGCCCTGTGTCCCCCTCTGCAAGGGCTTAGGCCAAGGTCATGGCCAACCCACCAGTGTCCCAGACTGGCATGGAGGCCAGCTTCCAGAGAAGGCCAGGCTCCAGGCTACCTCAGCAGGTGTCCCAACGTCTGAGCAGTGGAGTCCCAGACCGAGGTCACCCTTCACTCCTATGTTACTGAGTCCCTGCCGTGAGCCAGGCACCCTTGTCAACATTGGAGAGAGGTCCAGGGATGAACAAGACACTCTTGGTCTTTGGAGGGGGCTGCCCCTGACATTCTGGGGGCAGCGGGGGAGGAGTGGAACAGAAACACAGGGTAGGAATTCGGGCTCCTCCAGAACCCGTGGTCAGGGGCCAGCTTCCTGTGGAAGACACGTTAGGAATGAGGGAGAGGGGCAGCAGGACAGGCCTCCCAGGTGGAGGGCACTGCAAGCGCATGGGCCTGGAGGCCGTCACCAGGCAGAGGTTTGGCTGGAAGGGAAAGAAGATGGATGTGCGAGCTGTCAGGAGAGGACAGTGCTAGGAGATGATGTCAGCCAGGCGGCAGGGCGTGCACGCAGGCCTTGAAGCAGCGGTAAAGCAAAGCGTTGGGATTCTATTTTAAGGTGACAGGAGGAGCCCCTGAGGGTTGAAGTCGAGCTCAGTGGTGGGCTTTCCATCTTACAGTGAGGCTGGGGGCAGGCTCAACTCTTACCCTAGGAGTCTGGCTCCAAGCCCACAGCACCAGGCAAGAAAATGAACCCTGAGGGAGGCCCCCCGGGGCGGAGGGAGCAGGGGCTGGGGGAGGGGCACGCGCTGGGGTCCACAGTGCGGGCCCGAGGTGCGGTCCGGGGGGATGGGGCGTGCTGAGATGTGCCGGAGGGCCGGGAGCTAGGGTCCAGAGGAGGGGTGGGGGTTATAAGCCAGGCGGTGTTGGCGCAGGTCTGAGCCAGCGCTCCCCCACGTCCCGAGCCAGGCGGCAGGGCGCACGCCACCCCAACCACCGAGCGCGCCACCGAGAGGGGCCTGCAGCAGCTCCGGCGCGCCTCCCCCCGCCCCCCGCTGGCCGAGCGCGCTGTGCCCGGTGCGGCACCGCCCCCTGCTGCCCGCGCCGAGCATCGCACCAGGGCTGCGCTGCACGCGGGCTGCACTGGCTGCGCGGGTGGGACCAGAGCTGGAGTGCCCGCAGCCAGGGGGCCGGACGTGGGGGCGCAGAACGCCTGAGAGGGAGTGCGGGAAGCCGAGGGCGAGAAGGAGGCTCACCTCCTCAACCGCCGCCCCGGCAGTCCCCCTGTGACCTTGGTAGCCCCCAACCCTGGATCTCACTTCACAGTGGAACATGGCCAAGGTCACACAGTGAGAGCGCGGGGCCTGCCAGCACGGCTGTCCGGCAGCGCTGTCCACACAGGCCAGCAGGCTGCACGACTTTCTGAGCCTCAGTTTCCTCGTCTGTAAAACAAGGGTCATCATTTCCCTACCTGGCTTAAAAGCCCACCTCTCAAACCATTAAATCTCAGCAGTTAGAATCCAAGCTAATTTCTCCAACAATTTCTAGATCGTTTTGGTTTAAATCTGCCTTATTCGTGCATTTCCTTTCAGCTCTGGAACGAAGCAGAAGTAACGTTGAAGTGTAGGGTCTCCTAACTAAGGATGATGGTTTCGGAAAAGGAAGACCCTCCAAAAGTCAAGCTTGCAGCTCGATTAAAGATGCGCGAGGACCTACTTGGAAGTCAAAAGATAAATGGCACACCAGGAAAGATCTCAACTCCTACCACAAAAGTCTAATACAGGAGTCCGCAAACGTTTTGCGTAAAGGGCCCCGTGGTAAACGTTTTCAACTTCCAGGCCGTAAGGGAAAACTACTAGACGTTGGGTTTGCAGCATGCCGGCAACCACAGACGCTGAGGGCGCCTGGGCTCCAGTAGAGAAATAAGGCGGTGGGCCTGACGTAGCCCGTGTACGGGCTGAGTTTGGTCTAATTTAACCAATATATAAAAAGCGCCTGGAAATCAAGAAAAGAAAACCCAATGAGAAAGGCGCAAAAAGCATGAAAAGACAGTTTAAAGAAAACTCGAAAGGTCCCTACACATATGGGAAACGCCCAACTTCACATACAGAAAAGAAATGGCAATTTCCTTTGTCCCTTATCTGAATGGCACTTCCGTCAGGTGCCGAGACACTCTGTCGGTGATGCCCCGGGACACATGACCGTCCTGTGCTGCTGCAGGGAGTACAAAGCGGCCCCCGCCCCAGGGGAAGCTGTGTGTGTTTGTCCATCTCGGTCACCCGCTGCCCCCGCAGCCCCACTGCAAAGCAGACCCGCGGCCCCTGCAATGCTGTGTTTCAAAGGACAGCCAGTGAGCCACGTGTTTGGAAACAACCACCCAGAGCCCGATACCGAAACCCTGCTTTGGGTGCATGGAGGAATATCACACAGCTGTTAACGGCAGGGAGAAGGTTCCAGGCTGAGAGCAGAAAATCTGCACGCTGGCAGACATTGAGGGGAAAAAACAAAGTGCAGAACTGTGTGTTTAGAGTAAGGCTTGTGTGTAGGACCAGGGTGTGGGAATAAGAGCCTGTTTGTATGTGTTTGTATTTGTGTGAAGAAACACAGAAAGGGTCCATAAGAACCCAGGCAAGTGCTTACCTGTGTGGGGAATGAGTGGTCAGGGGCAAGGAGAAGAGAGAGAATTCTCAGTATAGATCGTGGAAGTTTTTAAACCCTGAAAGAATATATTTTCTCTTGAGACTTAAAATTCTTAAATCCACAGCTATGGCTTTGATGAGGAGTGAGGGAAAGAAGCCAGAAGAGTATATATAGACTGCTACAGTTTGTATGGGAAAATGCATGTTTCCTAATGTGTGAATATCTGGAAGGACGACCCCCTCCCCTCAAAAACTGCTGGCAATGGTGTCCTCTGAGTGGAGCATGGAGCCAGGGGTTGGAGGGAGACTCACCTTTCATTGTTGATCCTTTTGAATGGTTGGNGTTTGTTTTTTTTTTATTTTTTTTTCTTTTTTTTTTTTTTTTTTTTTTTTTACTATATACATGATTTGAAGTTTTCAAATCAAAAGCAAATGAGATGAAAAAGAAGGCAGGTGAGATCCTACGGGCCATTAAAATCATACAGCAGCTCCCCAGGCATGGTGTTTGCCACGAGCCCCGTTCTGTTCCACATGGTTGCATGCATTGCTCCTTCCATGCACTAGCAAGTGCCGAGGAAACTGAGGCCCAGAGAGGGGAGCGCCGTGCCCTGCATCATGCACCAGTGGGCATGTGGCCCATTGAGCTCCTGGGGGAACCCATGGGCCCCGCAGCTGGAAAAGAGCGAATGCTCTCTGCTCAAGGCTGGAATGCCCTCTGTAAAATCCTCTCAACTTGTTGCCCAGCCTTTGCTTGAATACCTCTCCACACAGGAAGCTCACCACTTTACAGGCAGGGCATTCCATGGCCAGGTGGCTCAGTTAAAAACTGCTCCTCACTCAGCAGGAGTGCCTCCCTGCCCCTGGCTCTACCCTCTGAGCCACCTGTTCCCCCTGCCAAGGAGAGCCACATGGGCACACAAAGATCAGGGCAGCTAGGGCTGTTCTTCAAGCTGAGCAGTCCTGGCTCCCAAGGTACCCCTGTCATGTGATGCAAGCTGGTCCTGTGCCCTCCATGAAGCAATGTGCATAACACATCCCCTTCCACATGGTTGCAGTGAGCTTCGCAGGACCAGAGCTCCCATGCAGGGAGCCCCAGCCAGTCTCTCCTGGCTCCTCTTTATTCTGTGCTTTGGCCATATTAACCTTTGGTCTTGTTCAAATTAGCCAGGACAGGTCATACCTCAGGGCCTTTGCACTTACTGTTGGCTGTAACTGGAAAGCTCTTATTATGACTGCGTCTTCCTATCCTCAGTTTCTGAGCAAGAATGTGACCTCCTTGGACAGGCCTTCACTGAATACTCTAGCTAACATAGCTCCCATCCATTCTCTTTCCCATCTTTCCATTTCATTCTGGAATCATCTTGCTTATTTGTTGCTTTGTTTGTAATAGAACGTGAGCCCTAGAAGGCAGACAAGGCCCTTGTCTACTTCATTCACTGCTGGATCCCAGTGCCTAGAACAGTGCCTGACATATAATAGGTGTTTGACGCATGAATGGATGGATGAATGCAGAGGCCTCTCTAGCCTGCAGGGACAAGCCAGGAGGGGCTGCATGCCCACAGGGCTACAGGTCTAAGTGTCCCTCTCTGGAGTCCGCTCTGAGCAGCCCCCATCCAGGCACCGTCATCACTCTCTGCCCTTTCGCCCCTCTGCTCTCTCATTCACTGCACAGGGCAGAGGTGAGGCCAAGAGGCCACCCTCCCAGAGAAATATCAGGGCTCTAAATTCAATTTAAAACAGTTTAATTGCCTAATTGCTCTGCTCTTTGGTGCAGTTTGTTAACAGAAGCGATTCTGCAGCAGCCAGGCCAGCCTAGCAGAAAATTGGCATTTCAGCCAGAGGGAATTAAAGAGGCAGAGCACTGAACTGCCACTGATCCCGGCCACCCCACTGCCCCTGCACCACCACTCCCAGCCCCACATGAGGCGTCAGCCACATGCGGGGCTTGGACCAGGGACAGGAACGCCAGAGCTGAGCCTCTGTCCGTGCAGACACGCATGCGGGTCTGAGCAGTGTCTGTGTGCTAGGAAGAACAGGTGCTTCCGCCAGTATGTTTGGCTCTCTCTGCTGTGTGCTTACCTAAGCATGGCTGTGCTTTCCCTTTCTTTATGTTTAAGCCATGCTTTCAAACAGGGAACCCATGCAAATGGGGTTTTAATTCAAGGTGTAAGTGGGTTTGCAGCAATAAGAGCCTCCCTATCCCCCACCTTGATCCTGGACCACCAGTTCGTTCCCCAAGCCCAGACTGGTAGGTTTCCTGTGGGTCCTTCTAGAGGTATTTCATGCTTATATATGCATAAGACTGTTTTTATACAGATGATCACATACCATAAACATCGTTCTGCTTTTCTCCCCCACTTGCTGCATCTCGGAGACTGTTTCTTATCAGAGCTTATCTCGAGCTTCCTTATCTTTGCCCTATTGAAGGAGTGCCCTTGGCGACTTTCATGAATCCCCTGTTGCTGGACATCGTGGTTGTTTCCAACTCTATGCTTTAGAAGCAACAGTGCCATCTCAGTGTGTATACACGCCTCATTTTTGCACATAGGATGGTACATGGGCTTAGAACTCACATGCTTTTTCCAAATCCAGTTGGCTCTCCCACCCACAAAGCAACACTGGCATCCTACAGGAATAGGAAAAGTGCCCCAATCCTACGGACTCAGAAACAACCTCAGTTGTGCCCAGACTCTAGTGCGTGTGGATTCTGACTTCTATCTCACCCAAACAGGTTCATAGCATTCAGACTGTCCTGCAAGCCGCTCCTTGTTTTCGTCACTCGACAGCCAATGATGCTCACCTTCCCATGTAAGTAAACAGCTCCACTTTTGGTTTTGAGGGCTGAATAGCATGCCATTGTGCGCTCGCCTACTACAGAGGATTTAACCACTCCCTTATTGGAATCCAGACTGTTGCCAACTTTGTGTTATTACAAGCTGCACTGCAGGGAAATTCCTTGAAGCTAAGTCCTGGCACACATCCTCTATTCTGTCCTTAGGGCAGCTTCCCAAAAATGGAATTTCTAGGTCAGAGGGTGTGTACTTTTGGGGGGAACTGCACATTTTTTAAGTCATTTGAAATGTATTCTTGTGTGTGTCTCCCTGTTGTGTGTCTGTGGGCTTGTGCCCATAGATTCGTGCAGGTAACCAAACAAATCTTTTGCATGGAATTTCATAAAGGGGGAGGGGGTCTGTGCTATCTCTCCACTCTTAGTCTCTAGGAGTACTCAGTGCTGCCCCTCCTCTGCTGAATATCTGGGGAAGTAGGGAGCGTCTCTCGCACCTGTGCAGGGCCATACTCGCCCTCTGAACACAGCTGTCGAAGGGTCTGTAGACCTCACTCTAATTCCCGAGCTAAGTCTCATCTTTCCTGGATCCTTCCAGTAGCCAGGGTCAGAAGCCCAACGCAGACTGGCTTTACATTACAGGGAGAGGTCTGAATCACCGGCAGTCCGGGGCCTCGGGCCCAGGTAGAAGCAGGTGTTGAAAGACATCCATTCCGAATTGATGCTGGTTGGCTCTGTGCCGGCTGCACTCGGGTCAGCCATCACGCGTGGAGGCAGAGACAGCTGGCCACCTGCTCCAAGCATCCAGCTCCTCGCTTATGACCCCAATTCCTTCTCTTTTCCCTGCAGTTCCAGGCACGGCTTGGGATTTCCTCAGACCAGCTAAGATAGACACGTCTGCCTGAACATCATGGCATCCAAGGGACCGTGGGGCCACCGGTCATCTCTGCATCCAGAGATCGGAGCCAGCTCTCCTGCCCCGCCCTGCCCAGCCTGGTTCCCGCATCCCTGCCCCTGCCTGCTCGCCCAGCAGCCAACAATGAAGGGGTTGGCACCGATAACTCTCGCCAGTTGCCTCACCCCTGGGATAGCTGCAGTCTCCAGGGAGGACTCCAGAAATCCAAAGGCGTCCAGCCACAGAGGAGGAGAGGAGCTGGGGACCAGAAGCAGCTATTTCATGTCACAGAAGTCAAAGGAAACAAGGCTTGATTTGCTTGTCTTTGAAAAACACTAAATGATTTGGCAGAAGGGGTGACTGGAAAACAGTGGACAGTTTCACTGGCCCCACTGCTGTTCCCGTTTTCCTGCCCTGGCCCTCCCAACCTGAATGAAGGGCAGCGGTTTGAAGCTGAGACTGAACCTTCACCACAGGTGATGCTTCCAACCCCAGGTCCTATCAGGCTGAACTTCTGTGCTTTGGCAAACTCCTTCTCATCCTGCAAAACCTCTCCTAAAGTCACCTCCTCAAGGAAGCCTTCCCTTGCTCCCTGTGGCAAAGTTGGCCCGGCATGATCTATCTCTGCCTTCTGAGTATCCACCATCCACCAGCGCCCTGAGCTCTGGGTCTGATCTAGGGCTTCTGACGTCCCCCAGCCTCATATCTCTTTGTTCCAGGAAAAAGAAGCTTAGGGTAAGGTGGATATTTTGATCAGCTAAAGGAACAAAAATTGTTTTCATTCATTCATGCGTTCATTCATTCAGCCAATATATACTGAACACCTACCAAAGACTAGGCCTGTGCCGGGTGCCCCAACAGATATCACAATAACCAAATAATACCACACATAAAGGCAGCATTACAAAGGGTGGTGCATGAAGGAGACAGCATTATACAAGGGCTGAGAACATGGGCTTAGAGCCAGACTGCCTGGTCTGAATCACAGCTCCACCCTCACCAGCAGGATGAGTGTGGCCAAGCCCCAGCTTTATCATCTGTAAAGTAGGGATACCCACAGTGCCTGCCCTATTCATCCCGGGGAAGGATTAAATGGGTCACTGGAGAAAAAGTGCCCGAGAGCTGTGCGTGGCCCGTAGCAGGAGCTGATACACATGTGTACAGAAATTCCTAAGCATATGTAGTGGCATGCCTACCTTCTTTGGTAGGTCAGGGAAAGCTAGTGTTTGAGCCGGAGGCTGCAGGATGGATAGGAATTAACCACGGAGGGAGAGGAGGAGCATTCCAAGCAGAAGGAGGCTGTGTGTGCAAAGACGCTGACTAGCTGGTGTCCTGTTGCGGACATCCCATCTGGAGCACATCACGGCTCACCTGGACAAGAAGAAATGGCCGGGGGGAGGGGCGGGGGGGACACCAGGCAATTTCCATGAGGTATGGTGGAGAATGGATGACCCTTTTCTTCTATCAGAAAGCATGACAAGAGGAATAGGATACAAAGCATTTAAGGAAGATATTCAATATTGGATGTGCACTAAATTTCCAAACGAAACATTTTCAAATATGCAAATGATCTTGAGTTGGCTTCTACAAACATGACTGTTTTCACACCACTATATCAGGTTTCATCCTTGAGATGGCTATATACGGTGCATCACCAAGAACTTGTTTCATTGACCAGCTCTTTCGTGGGTGAGAAACAGCAGGGGCAGGTGGCAGCAAGGGAAGGCTGGGGGCGAAGCGCTGCGAGGACGCTACAGAGCGCCCTCTGGTGGCAGGTGGGAGGCCTACAAGGCCAAGTCCCCCGGGAATGAATTAGAATGGCAGGTAGGTGCCAAAATAACGTCCCAGTATCATTCCAAACGAATTTAATCAAGTGGTTGTTAAAAAGTGATTTTATAACTATAAAAATTTACCAGTAAAGGGGCGCCTGGGTGGCACAGCGGTTAAGCGCGTCTGCCTTCAGCTCAGGGCGTGATCCCGGCGTTCTGGGATCGAGCCCCACATCAGGCTCCTCTGCAATGAGCCTGCTTTCTTCCTCTCCCATTCCCCCTGCTTGTGTTCCCTCTCTCACTGGCTGTCTCTGTCTCTGTCAAATAAATAAATAAAATCTTTAAAAAAAAAATTTACCATTATGAAAATCTACTACCCTCAATAGCTTTCAGGTTAGTGTTGGAAAGTTAAGTTAGAGGGGTCCAGAGTGGGTTGTTCTAGAGTGTAGACAGGGGAGGGTGGCTCCAGGTAAGACTGGTGTGAAGGGCAGGACCTCTGGGGGCCTTGCTGAGGCCTTTGGGGGTCGTGCTGGGAAGCCGTAGGAGGACACATGGAGCACAGACTCAGAGCTGCATTTCTGTCTCTGGCCTCAATCAGCAAACGGAAGATAGCAGGGGCAGGATGGAAATGACAGCACTGTTCTAGAGGTGAGGGGTGGCAGCATGGGCCAGGCTGATGCAGGAAAGAGGGACAGGTAGACTGAGGCTATATTTTGGAAGTAAAATGCACAGGACTTGGTAATGGATGTGGGGGGCGAGGGGGTGGGAGGCTGCAGGAGGACCTTCAAGTCCTGGCTTCCAGAACTGGGTGGGCAGGGCTCCCCTTTGGAGGGGGAGTTCAGGAGTGCTCTCCTCAGTAGGAAGCCACCTGAATTTGGGGAGGGAGGATGGCATAGGTGGGCACACATGCCAGATCTGGGAGGACAGTCCTGGTTTATACATACATTCCTGTGTTGTTGTTAATCATGCCCCCTTTCACTCTCAGAAGGGTCCCTGTCTTCCTCTGAGTCACAAATAAAAATTAATATAATAAATATAAATAAGGAATAAATGAACAGGGAGAAGGGATGCTCTCCTTGATAGCGGAAGCCAACCTGTGAATGTGGAAGGATTAAACGGTACAATTGGAAGGAAAGTCACCATCTGGCAACCAGCTGGGGCACCACTGTTTCTGGCAAGAATCAAAAAATAGTAAAACTAGCAGGGAAAAGGTAGAGGGAGACAAGGATGTCTACAGAGGCTCAAAGTACCTCCCCACAGAGGTGCCTGACGTACAAAGGGGAAAAGAGTAACTCTGCAGTGAAGAAACCGGGTAGATTCCTCGTATTCAAGTGAGGAGACTTAATGCCAACACAGAGACAAATGACATCAGGAACCCTGTGACAGGGTGCGGTGGGGAGAACGCAGCCTCACTTCTGTGATATCCCTCCTGAAAACACATCGGTTGGATCTAATCATTAGGAAGCAGTTATTCTATAAAATAGAATAATGTTCAAAGGCATCCAAGTCATGAAAGTCAATGAAAGCCCGAAAAATGTTCCAGATTAAAGGAGATTCAAGGGACAGGGAAACTCGGGGTCCTGAGTGTGTGGTCCTGAACTGGATCCTTTTGCCATAAAGGACATTACTGGGGCAACTGGCAAATGTGAACAGGGTCTGTGGATCAGACCCGGGTGTCCTATCAGTGTGGTTTTGCAGATTTGGGGGCTGCTCTGGGAATGGTCTATCTGAGGGAAATATGCAAAAATGTCTTCTAAGTGTTCGCTATTGTGTTGGCCGCTGCTCTCCGATTGTCTGGGGAATAAGAGTTCTTTGTCCTATCTTTGTATCTTTTCTGTGTGTCTGAAACTGAGGCCAGAGAGGAAAATGATTCACCCCAGGTCCCTCTTGGAGGCAGAGAGTCTGACTTATACCAGGCTCCCCGGCTTCTTGCCTCCTGCTGCACTCCGCTGCACTTCCCAGCCTGGAAAAGGATTCTCTGCTCAGATGCGCAGTTTCCCAGAGCAGGGGTGGAATCAGAGAGGTCAGAGACCTATGACACACGTTTAACCACCCCCCACGACCACATGGCTGGTTGCAGTTCTGAGACGTAATGAGAAATTTGAGGGTAGCATTCCCGCCACTTGAGCCGGTCCAGATGGCAGGGGCAGTCAGCGCAACCAGGGTTTTTCCACCTGCGCCTTGGGAAATCACTTCGTCATCAGCATCCCAGGAAGTAGACCTGGAGAGGGGAGGGGCAGGCAGGGCAGGGCAGGGGAGGAGAAGGTCACGTGGCTGCCATGGCCCTGGTGCAAATCAAGTGTGCAGGGTCCCTCCCGTGGTCCCACCCAGTGGGTCTGTCTCTCAGCAATCCTGAACTTTCAGGTCCCAGGACTCCTTTACACTCTGAAAGATTATCGAGGGCCCCAAAAAGCTTTCGCGGACGGGAATTTTGTCTATCGACACTAACTGTACTCAAAATTTAATTTTAATTAAAATTAAAACACACATTCCATTGGCTGTCAGAGCAATGACATCATCACATGTCAGGTCTGGAAAATTCAGCGCACTCAGGACAAAATGAGATGAGCAAGGCTGATAATGCCTTATATTATTATGAAAACAGCTTTGACCTCACGAGTCCCCTCAAAGGGTCTCAGAAACCCTGAGGGGCGCGGACCCCAGGGGAAGAACCCCTGGCGTATGCCCGTCCCTGCTCCAGGGTTTACTAGGACCACTTGGAAGAAGAGGAAGATGCGTCCGCCGGTGACGCCCAGCTGTTCTTCCCTCCAGATGCACCCTAGAGAGACTCCCACACGCACCTGTGAACCAGAAAGTCAGACACAAGAATGTGCATGAAGCAGCATCTGCCTTCACTGTTTGGAAACACCCTGAACAACAGCACTGACAAGTAAACGACGTGCTGTTTGTAGAACAGAGCCCTAGCCAGCGGCCAGCAGTATCAACACACAGAAGTCCCCCAAACAAACCTGCATGAAAAACACGTGTTGAGTGTTGAGGGGCGCCTGGGTAGCTGAGTCGGTTGGACATCTGTCTTGGGCTCAGGTCGTGATCCTGGAGTCCCCATCGAGTCCAGAATCCGATCCCTGCTCAGCGGGGAATCTGCTTCTCCCTCTGCCCCTCCCCCACTCATTCTCTCTCTCTCTCAAATTAACAAACAAAATCTTTGTGAAAGGAAGGAAGGAAGGAAGGAAGGAAGGAAGGAAGGAAGGAAGGAAGGAAGAAAGGAAGGAAAGAAGAAGAAGAAGAGAAAGAAAGAAAGAAAGAAAGAANGAATCCGATCCCTGCTCAGCGGGGAATCTGCTTCTCCCTCTGCCCCTCCCCCACTCATTCTCTCTCTCTCTCTCAAATTAACAAACAAAATCTTTGTGAAAGGAAGGAAGGAAGAAAGGAAGGAAAGAAGAAGAAGAAGAAGAAGAGAAAGAAAGAAAGAAAGAAAGAGAAAGAAAGAAAGAAAGAAAGAAAGAAAGAAAGAAAGAAAGAAAGAAAAAGAAAGAAAAGGATCGGTAGGAACGCACTGGAAGAGTTTTCCAGCGCAGAGGCCGGCGCTGCCGTTGCTCACGCCTACATGCGTCTTTGCTGCACGGTTGAACACGAAATTCAAGATGTCAAGATTCAAGGCCGTGGTTCCCCACTATGGGGGCAGGGGAGAGAATTGAGAAGGGAAGTTTACACAGGGGGTTTTCACTGTATCCGTTGATGTTTAATTCATAAAGTTATTTTTAAAGTACCTGAGTGACTGTGGGGAAACGTAAAACTGGGACAAGCCGATGGTGTGTGCCCCCGCCAGTTCATCGACGGAGGCTTCGCATTAGCGAGCCCGTGCAGCCGAGACTCTCAGCCGCCTGCTGAGTGTCTGTTTTCCTTCTTTCTTTCCGGTTTATCAGGGGCAGTATGTGCCCAGCTCAAACAAACAAAAAACAAAACAAAACAAAAGAAAACAAAACAAAAAAAGAGAGAGAGAGAGAAAGAAGAAAGAAAGAAAAAGAAAACCCTGCATAGTCCAGCCTCCCTGCAGTGTGGTGGCCGAATCAGCAAATTGGGCCCAAGAAGGTGAAAGTGAGGTTATTTAATGCGTTTCATGAGAAAGACCCTCCAATATGAGGGATGGCAACTAACAGCACTGATTTTCTCCACCCCTCACGCTCACCCCTTTCTCCCTTTTCCTATCTAGAACTGGGTGGGGAAGACCGTCGGAGCTGCAGCAGCCTTCTTGTGATCATGAGGCCGCCTTGCGGATGGAAGACGAGACTAAGACGGTGCAGCATAAAGGCAGGGGAAGCCTGGGCACTAATGATTCCATGGAGCCCCGCACCAGCCCTTGGCTGCTGCCTCCTGACCTCACGTTTTGTCAGGGAAAAATAATCCTTCTTTATTTAAGCCCCTTGGGTCCAGGTTATATCCACTTGCAGCAAGGAGACCTCCTGCACTCGTGGCTCCCCAAGCACGCTGGGAGCATGCTGTCTCTCACCGCAGATGCAAATGGCAGTTGCCCCAGTTCCCTTACTTGCTAATCTCCCTCTTTGCCTTTTCATTGTCTACGTTTCCAGCTTGTTGAGCTGCTTTTTCTCCCCCTCCTCTTGGTGACAAATAATGAAATTTCAGTACTTAGCCTTGAAAACTCTAAGCTTTTCTAACTGCTGGTAAAAGAAATCTCAGCAAGATAAGCAGCAAAAAATGTTCCCGCTTCCCCTACAGCTGCAAAAACACAGACACTCCTCGGAATCATAAAGCTGGTTCTGATAAGTGCTGGATTGAAAATGCCGAAAAAACCACGTATGTTTTCCTCTTCAGTGTGGAGACTGATGTGAAAAAGTGAAGCCCTGTTCTATTTTCTGTCAATATGAATGTGTCCTTAGAAGGGTTATTTGCACAAAGGAGCCTTGTAAGATGCCTGGCCTTTGGGCCTGGTGGCCGTGTCCTGTGAAATGTGACCTCAGCACTCGCAGGCTGCAAGGCCCAGGACTGGGGGTGACTTATGTGATCACTTCTCGCCCTGCTGATAATATTTAACTTGGCATCTCTTATGTTCTGGAATGTCTCGGTCAAAACCTAAAAGGATCATTGCCACTTGCATAAAGGAAAAAATTAATAAAAGCTAAGACATTTGTTAGAGTCTTTATTTGAACCAAGATTCTGAGATTCTTTTGTCTCTTTTTTTTTTTTAAAGATTTATTTATTTGAGAGAGAGAGACAGAGCGAGCAGAGGCAGAGGGAGACAAGCAGACTCCCCACTGAGCAAGGAGCCTGATATGGGGCTCAATCCCACAACCCTGAGATCATGACCTGAGCCAAAATCAAGAGTTGGACACTTAACTGCCTGAGCCACCCAGGCGCCCCTCTTTTGTCTCATTTAAATCAACGCTGATCTACCAGTCTTTGTTCTGGGTTCCCCTGTCCAAAATGTGCCCCTGCTCTGCTCTCCTTCATTTCATTAACATCAACTCACCCGTCAAACTCGCCCAGAGTCTCCATCTTGGAAGGACCCTGCCCCCAGCAGAACTGGGCCTCCTTCTCCAATCCCACAGCCCCCCAGTGTCTCCCCAGAGTAACACACCTGCTCACTCACATCAGCCAGGACTCCTCTAGTTATAAGAGATAAGAGCCCAATTCAAACTAGCTTGAGCAAAGAAGGAGCTGCCTTAGCTCTGGTGCCTGGAAACCCTGAACAGGCTGCATTCAGGCACAGCTGGATCCAGGCGCTGGGGTGCTGATTTGTTCCTGTGCTTTGCTCCCTGTCTAGCCTCTGCCATGACCTGGGGTGGCTTCATCCTCAGAGAGATTCTAGCAAGGGAGTGACAGCAGCTCCAGGGCCAGAGCCCACCAATTCAGCCAACCCGCAGAAAGAGACAGCTTGTTCCTGAGCCCCACAAGCGGCTCTATGAGTCCGATTGGCCCTTCCCCAAGTGTCACACACATCTCTGAGCCAATCACTGTGGCTTCTCATGGGCTAGGTCTGCACCTGTGCCCACCATGGACAGGGGAGGAAGCCTTGATGATACGGGGGGGGGGGCCATCCTGGAAAGGGTGAGGGGGTGGTTTCCATCAGTACACTGAGCTGGCACAGAAGCCCACTGCAGGTTGTAACTCGTTTCTGTGTGTGCCCTCTGTGTCCAGATGGCCAAACACAGGAGCCTGGCACATAATAGCGGCTCAGTAAATGCTTGTGGGATAACATGGGTGGGAAGTACTATGTGGCCTGGACATGTCTCCTCGATGCCACAGCCTTAGAGTTTCTCAGCTATTTCGAACTCCCACATGTAGAGGGACGGGGCTGGAGACGCAAAGAATCGATGTAGGTTAGGCCAGGTACCTGTCATAACTTGGGGGGTTGGTGGAATGCCCCAATCTGGGATTGTTGTATCTTGTGATTCTTTTTTTTTTTTTTTGAGAAACTAAAAATCTGGAAGTGTGTGTGATATCTAATATTTAAGTTCTGACAGCTAATTAGAAAACATTTTTTAAACATCATGCACGCCCGTAGGCCCCTGTTTGTGAGGATAACGAGAGTCGGTATTTGAAATGTGTGCAAGAGGGAAGACTAGGAAGGTTCTGGAAGGCCACCTTCATGGGGCTGCTTCCATGGCTGTGTGAGAGTGCTATCAGCCCACACCAGTCTGGGAGTCAGGGGTTTCTGGAACCATCCCCGAGTGGCAGGCCCATCGTGTGAGGGTGTGAGCAGGGCCAGCCCCCCTGCCAGGGGCAGACCCTGGCCCACTGGGAAGGCTGTCTCCAGTTTTCCACCTTGAATCAGACTCATCTTCCCCAGAATGCCATTCAGCCCTGGCCAAGTGGAACTGATTTTGCGTCCCAGAGCCTCCCAGAGCTCCTAACGAGATCTTGACTGGAGCCCAGCTTTAAACATTCTTCACAGCGGGTGATTGGGTCTTGATTTGCTGGATGCGTTCAGCTGAGTCACCGTCCCCAAACAATATGAGAAATAAAACGCCGGCCACGCTCGGATGGCCAGCAGATGCCTCCTGGTCCTCAGGGCCAGTTACACAGGCTGCTCCCCGCAAGCAGGCCCAGCGCCCCCCCAGGAAGCTCCTGCTTAGAAACAGAAGGTGGACGGCCCCCGAGACAGAGAAGCTGTTTGGTGCCAGGCCCCGCACAGGATTGGGTGTGGGCATGGCCAGTGCCACCTTGCAGGTGGGGAAACCGAGGCATGGAGAGCAAGGAGCCCTGCCAAGGTCACATGTGAGGGAAAGGCAGACCAGGGTCACGGTCACATGTGAGGGAAAGGCAGACCGGGGTCACGGTCACATGTGAGGGAAAGGCAGACCTGGGTCTAGAAACCAGGCTGTCTGCTTGCTGCTCGAACGCTGTGCATTCTGGACCCGGCTCTGCCAGAAGCACCTCTCCAGGCCAATCCAGTGGGGAGACTGCCTGTGGGGTGGCTGCAGGTTCCCCACCGGCGTCCAATGGCCCCAGCGACCAGGTGCAGGGTCCTTTCTATGTGGGAGGTATTTCTGTGAGTCTTAGCAGTAGAGCACAGTGGTCAGAGGCCTGTCATCACATCCACCACCGTGTGTTTTGCTGTGTGGCCGCTCTATCCCTCAGCTACCCCATCTGTAAAGTGGGCATCTTAACAGCACGAGACTATGTTCCCCGTGGAGTGTTCAGAATGTGGCCTGCATACAGACAGTGTTAGGGACTGCCACTGTCACAGGCCCCTGCATAACAAACGAATGTCATTCTCCCCCAGGGACAAGCAGCCCCGACTTTCTCTCCAACATAACACCTGCCGGTCAGCTCCCCTTCACACCCTTCACACCTGCTGCTGCTGGGGGTGTCCTGGGGCCCGCCTCCCAGCTCCACTTCCCACGACACAGCAGCTGGCCCCGTCAGCGCCTCTGTGCCCTCACCTGTAAGGTGGGGGTGACCAAAGAATGGCCATCTCGCGGGTACTTCTCAGGGCTTTAGCAGAATTAACTCCTGTGGATGACTGTGGCTGAAGAGCAGACCAGCTCTCTGAGAGACAGCAAGCCCCAAAATCCGGAGAGCCTTGTCTTGGCCCTGCCCCTGCAGAATCTGGATGCAGAGCCTCTCCCCGCATCCCAATCTTGACAGGTGCTTCCGTGACTGTGGCAGGAGTCACATACTAGCTGTCACATGCTTCTACTCAGAAGAGACACGTGCCACTTCTGACATTTCACTAACCAAAGTAAGTCACACAGCGGCATTACCCATCTCCCTAAGGGGGGCAGGGGAGGACAATAATCCTATAGGTGTGTCCAGGAGGAGGAGAAGCAGAATGTGTGGGCGATTCTCCCTTATACAGGCACTGTGAACCCTAGTCCACACACATACAAGTGACTTTCTAGAATGCCACTTTATTTCCTACTTAGCCCTACTCTGCTGAGTTGGTGGAAGGTTTCACCCCTGTCATTCTTGGGGGCTTTCTGCCTGGTCCGTGGCTTTGGTCAAGTTCCCAGGATCTAGTGCAGTGTCAGGATGTCAGGAGAGAAAAGCTCTGGGGCCATTTGTTACGGGCTGAATTGTGTCCTCCCCCAACTCACATGGTGAAGCCCTCACACCCAGCACGTCAGAATGCGTATTTGGAGACAAGGCCTTTAAGAACTGATTAAGTTAAAACAAGGCCATCGGGATGGCCTTAGAAGAAGAGGCATTGTAGGCCCCCAGAGAGACAGCAGGAATGCACATGCACAAAGGAAAGGCCATCTGAGGACAGAACCAACGTGCCAGAGAGAGCTTGGCCTCCGGAGAAACCAACCCTGCCGGCACCTTGATCCCAGACTTCCAGCCTCTGGAGCTGGGAGAAATAAATATCCTGTTTTAGCCAGCCAGTCCATGGTGCTCCGTTACGGCAACCCTAGCAGGCCGATACGCCAAAGATCCTGTGTTCACACCTGTTATCACTGAGGCCTCCAGTGCTCCTGGCCACGGAGACCTGCAGATTTCAGAGTGTCCCTATCACACTTGGGCCAGGAGACCCCTTTGCAGCAGCCAAGGACCCTGTGCCCAGGGTCTTCCTCCTAAGCTCACAAGGGTGCTGTGTTATCTGGGCCTGGCCTTACCCATGCCTGGGTCCTCAACACTCAGGGACACATCCCAAGGGAATCCCTACCTGTTTCTTTCCACCAGCCCCTACTGCCTTCTGTAACCCAAGGCATTTGGGACAAAGTCAGGAGGTCATCCAACAGCTGTGGGTTTCCCTGAGCAAGGAAGTACAAGACCAAACTCCCACTGACATGGGAGAAAGAGGAAGGTGAAGTTCAGAACGGAAAAGACACAATTGCCATCTCAAAATAGTATCCTGTCTCCTGCAAATGACCCCTTGGGGGGCATGTTCTGATCCTCACATGTTTCCATTAGGGCCAAGTTTGCTATAAACAAGATAGTTTATCGCTCACGTTAAAGAAGCCTGTTGGCAGCAGCCCACTGCTGGTACAGCAACACCACAACACCCAAAGTCACCTCATCACCCAGGATGGCTGCTGGAGAGCCAATCATCACGTCTGCATTTCAGGAAGCAGGAAGGAGAAAGGCAGGAGGATAAAGGAGCACAGTTCCTGCTAAGTTAGCTCCCTTCAAGCAGTCTATGCTAAAGAAAGTCTCTCACACTTCTGCTAACATCCCACTGAGCAGAACTTAGTCACATGAGTGACTGCAAAGGGGCAGGGAACATCACCTTACACCCCGGTGCTTCCCTGAACCACAGAGCATCAGGGTGTGGTCACTAAGGGAGGGAAATAGGTATTAGGTGGCACCCAGTCATCTGATACCCTGAGTGTCTATGGGGAACTTGAAGGTCAGAGGGAGGACGTGACTTGCCCGCAGTCCACGCCCCATGAGAAGCAGCAGTACGGAGGCAGCACTGGGAGCCGGGCCACATATGGAGCACTCCCTCGCCATAGCAAGGCTTCAGAAACCCCCCATTCTGGCCACTCTTCAGCGTCCTGTTTGTTACCATCCAGATACAGCACCCAGAATGTGGTCCTAGCAGAACAGAAGTGAGCAGGTCTTTTTAGGAAAATAAAAAATCGGAACGGCACAGTGTCGGTGAGCCTGTACTGGCAGAAGTTAACACCGGTACAGCCTCTTTAAAGAGCCTGTTGGTTCAGATTAGGTTCCACTGTAAGAGAAAAATCCAAAGGGGTTTAAACCAAGTAGACATTTATTTCTCACTCATCCTCTAAAAGTCATCCTGAGGTGGAAAGTCTAAGGCAACTGTGGAAGCAGCATCAGGATATGGGCTCCTTCTATCCTGTTGCACTTCCATGACAGGCTTCTATTCCCAAGATGATCTGTGACTCAAGATGGCTGCTACGATGCCAGCCAGTGCGACCACCTCCCCATTAGAAGAAAAGCTCAGAGCCTAGCCTCTCTATAAGGAAGTTACATGCATGCTTGTATCCCATTGGCCAGAACTTAGCACATGGCCACACCCACCTGCAGGGACAGCTGGAAAATGTAGGCTTGTTCCAGGAAGCTGTGTACCCAGCTTAAAAAAAAAAAAATCAGGGATTCTATTACGATGGAGGAAAAGGGGGACACATTGGAGGACAGCTATTAGTCTCTGCCAGAAGACCATAAGACTAATTAAAACCAATTAAAACTCTGTGCTTCAGTAATTCCACGTGCACGAGTTACCAAAAGCATATTTATAAGGATGTCTGTCACTGCATTGTCTGTTCTTGCAAAATGTATCGGGAACAAAAATCCATCCCAAGGGGACTGATTAAATAAATTGCCGTATATCCATATATCCGTAACGTACGCAGCTGCCGGAGTGAGGCCACTCTGCCACCTGACAGGGCATGATCCCAAGATCAAGTGTCAAGTAAAGAAAAAATCGACAGAATGTCTACGTTCCCAGAACAGGGGAAATGTACATACACACGTGTGAACACACACAGGCACTCTGGACGGCAGTGAGCCCCTGGCCTTGGTGGTGCTTCTGGGGCAGGGGATGGAGAAAGTGAATCCGCGGCAGGGAGGAGATTCACACTCCACTGCACACTTCCCTGCACCTTGCCATGTGCACAGTACCTATTAAAAAACAAACTTCAATATCATAACAACAAAGCAGCAGGCTTCTAGCCTCTTTTCTTCTGTGGGTGCCTCCCTGTTGACAGGGCTGGTTGTTCAAGCATCGCACTGAGCAAACCCAGGCCGTCACTCCAGCCTCTCAGAAGGCACAGGCATCCAAGGCCGACGGTACTGAGTGTGGCTCTGGTTTGGCCTGTCCAGGCCTCCATCTCTGGGCCCCAATACCTGCTCTCCTTGGAATGCCCTGTAGGCCCCCTGCCCCCTCCCACCAGCCTTCCAGGAAAGCTCTGAGAAGGAACCTCCTGGCCCACTGACAGCCCTCCAGGCCCCAGATCCCGGGGAGCATGGCTTGTTGGCCCCACAGTCACGAGCCGTGTTGGACCTGGTGCCTTGATGTCCTGCTACGAAAGAGGGCTGGCAATGGAGGCAGGTGCCAGGCCTGACCCTCAGCACCCCCATAGCCCCACTGAGACCTCCTCCTCTCTGGCAGTGGGAATGACATAACCAGCAATGCTCTTTCTCTCCCACTGCCCAAAGACTCAAGGCCAAGCTTAGGTATAACAGCAACAACAGGGACACACGGCACCTCTCTCTTCTTATTTACAGTTTGCTTTATTCTGATTTAGCCCCATGTTTAGCTTATCACGTTGATTCTGATCACGTCAGTCCCTGTCATCCTACCTTCTGAATGCCTGCTTTGTGGCAAGCAATACTCTAGGGGCTAAAAACAACTGAGTTATCGCTACTGCTCCATAAGCATCTGCCGGGCCTTCATGCTGCTTCCTAATCCTTACAGCAGCCCCTGCAAGACAGGCCTCCTTATCCCCATTTTACAGATGGCGAGCTGGAGCTGGGGGAGGGGAAGTAGCCGGTCCAGGAGGGCAGAGCAGAAGGTACAGAGAAAGGACAGGACCTGCAGGGCTCACTCCAAACCCCACACTCCCCAACAGGGTGGGGAAACAGCCGCTCCCTTTCCACGTCCCTCTTGTCTGCTTGGACGGGGGCCCGGGACACGGAGCACTGGGATCCAATTGCCCGCCACTTCCCCAGCAGCCGGCCCAGGGCCTGTGCACTGGCCAGTGTTCCTCCGTGGAGCAAACGAAGGATCCCAGAGCCTCCCAGGGCTTGGGACGCAGAGGGACCTGCCAGGCCCTCTGATCATCGCAGGTTCTCACGCCAGCCCTCGGGCTCCTGAGAGGAACCTCCACAGCCGCACCTTCTGCTCCTTTTGTTTTTTATTAAAAAATAGATCAAGAAAATATACACACTTCAGCCCACCCGCCGGAGTGGGCTTTGAGGAGGCCAAAGCGCCACAGGGAGGAGGCAGAGGGATGAGAAGGGCCAGACCGGTCCTGGGTGCCCAGGCTTTGGAGAAAGGAGGTGCCCTCAGCCAGCCTAGCCAGGCCTGGCCGTGAGAGATTAGAGTCTGGGCCATGCGGCTGAGCAGGGAGAGGGCGGGTGGAAGGTGGAGGCAGCCCCAGTTAGAGCAGAGGTGGCTAAAGGCAACTGGGGGCACAGAGGGCGAGACAGGGCCTGCGTGGGGCTGCTGCCCACAGAAGTTCCCGTGACCTCGTCCTCCTCCCCCAGGGACTTGGCACCCCCTGGTCTCCTCTCCAGCCTGCCCTCCACAGGCCCCGGCAGGCCCTCTGACCACGGTGGCCACACTCAGGCATTGATAGTCTTCCAGCGCTCACTGTCTGTGCTGTTGATGCTACCCGTGTGGCAGGGCATGGAGGCAATGTCGTCCAGGTAGGCCACCCCACCGGCCGAGTCAAACTGTGTGCTGGCAGCCCCTGCCGCCTCCGGGCCCTCCCGCCGGGCCACTGCGTAGGGCTGGGGCAGGTGCATGTCTGGTTCCTCAGTCTCGTCCACTTGGCATTTGTAGGAGAAGAGGATCTTGGGCTCCGAGCTGGTGGGGAGGAGAGAGGGGCAGGGGAGCCCCACTGTTTGGTCAGGAAAGGCTTCCTTCTCCGAACAATAAGGCTTGCACCTAACAGCGACCCCAGGAGGTCCCCAAAGCTTGGACTCTGGAGTCCAGCGGGACTTGTTTTAAAACTCAGCCCACATATGAGCCTGGGCAAGGAGAAGTTTCTCACTTACCTGTTGCTCACTGCAAAATGGGTACAACTCTGACTTCGAGAGGACCTCAGCAGAAGGTAAACAGAGGTAAATTCTGGCTCGAGGTGCTCAGCAAACACCAGCTGCAACCTCCACTCTTGCAGCTATATGACCACCTACTCCCTCAATCCTCAGGGTAACTGACTGGGAAGCGCTGTACCCGATTCACAAAAAGGAGCCCGAAGCCAGGGAGATAAATGCGTGTGCAAGGTCGCACACAGATCAGGGCTGGGCTGAGAGCCAATCTACCCCCTCTCACCCCACCTCTGACGCCCTCTCCCTGCTTTCCCCCCTCAGATCCCCCACCACCTCCTCAGACCCAGCCCTTCTGCCACATCAGAGGCCCAGGATCCAACCCTCAATCCCACGTGTCCTTAGCACCCTGTCTCCCTGACACGCCTGCAAACGCACACGTGCACCAGCGTGCACCTCACCCTATGCTCCACCACACGCCCGCCTCCCGCAACCCTGCCCCGCTCCCCAGCCACTCCCAGCTAGAATCCGTGAGCACGGTAATTTGTGTCTTCTTTGTTCCCCGTGTGTCTGGCAGCTGCAACAGTGCCCGACACCCAGTAGGTGCTCAATGAATGCCTGCTGAAAGAATGAGCCAAGTGTTCTAAACCAGCAAGTGCAGAACAAGGTGCACAGACACTCGGGGAAAGTGTGTATGTCTGTGTGTGTTGCATAGAGAATGTGTATACGTATGCATGCGTGCATATGCACATATGTGTGTCTGCATGTGTAGGTACAGACATACACTCCTCATCTGCCTCATCATTCCGGGTGTCCAAGCCAGAACTGGGACTAGGGAGGCTCAGGACCCCGAAGCTGAGGCTGCGCATGCGCAAGGAGCTGGAGGCGCAGTTCCGCAGGCAGCCACGCGGGGGCGCCCGCAGCCCTCAAACTACCAGCCCCTGGGTGGCAAGCTGGGCACTAGCTACCACTGTCCCACGTCCCCTGCCCGCGCCGTCCGCCCCCCCACCCCGAGCCGACCATCCCCGTGGGAAGACTCACCCAAAAAAGCCCCGGAGGAAGGCCACGTAGATGAGGGGCGCGAAGAAGCTGAAGTAGAGAAATGTGGTGGCATCTACACAGCTGGGGGGGGGCAGGAGGAGCCGGTCAGGGAGGGGCCTCCTCTGGATGGGACCGGGGCTTAGCCTCCCTCTGCCCGCCGCTCCCAGTCAGGCCTCCCCCACACCCAAGCCAGCGGGCACCCCGTGCCCCGCCCCACCTACCACAGCCCCTCGATGATGTCGGCGCAGAGCAGGGCGCTTCCCAGCCCCTGTACCAGGTTGAGCAGCGCCAGGATGCCAGCATACACGTAGAAGCTCCTTCGTGCTGGGGGGTTGGGGACTGTGAGGCCCTGCCCTTCCCTCCGCCCTTCAGCCCCAGCGTGTCACCTGAGGCCCTTCTGGGCCTCCAGGAGGACCCCTCCCTCTCAAGGGCTCTCCAGCAAGAGGGTCAAGGTAGCCCAAAGAGACCCTGCCCTGCACCCGGCCCTGTCCCGGAGCCACCCACCAGCTGCTTACAAGGCAGGGAGATGCGATCCTTCAGCGGGGTCTTGGGGAGCACGACCACCAGAGAGTAGACCTGCAGAGACAGAGCAGGACTGAGAAGGATGCTGGGGACACAAGGCCCAGAGCTAAGCCCAGGACCAAGACATCCAGGCCCCTGCCTCGTGCAGCCACCCCCTGGGTGCAGAGGCCCAGAAAGTGGGGAGGGCACCCTCAGCCTCACCAGGAAGAAGAAGCAGGAGCTGACCAGCCAGAACTGGCGGCCCCCGTGCCCGTAGATGTTGAAGTCCTCAGCCGACAGGTGGGCATCAGGGTACAGGATCTCCAGTGTCCCCTGCAGGGGCAGGCAGGGGAGGCCCTCAGTCTCCTGCCACCTGGAAAGCCCCCTCCCTGGGAGCTCGCTGATACAAAGCACCCAGAGCTCTCTGCCACTCCAAGCCCAGCTGCCTGGCCTGGCCTTCCGAGCTCCCTGCTCCAGACTGCTCCCTGGCCGTGCCCTGCTCCCTGCCTGCCTAGCTCCCACACCCGGAGTAGGCCCTGCCGTGGGGCAGGGAACCGGGCTGGGCAGGAGGTAGCCCCCAATCTAAGGAAGGAGCCTCCAGATGTACAGCTCGCAGTGCGGTCTGCAAACCCACATGTTCCCCACCCGGGCTGCTTGTTACAGCGGCAGGTTCTAGGCACCCTCCCCGCCCCCACCCTGGCCCATTGGATTGGAATGGTATGGGGGAGACCCTGCCTTGTTAACAAGCACCTCGGGTGATTCCTTAGGCGCACCTAATAAACATTCAAACCTGGACCCAGAACCAGGGAGCAGGGTCTGCTTGGTCCTCAGTGACACCTGGCCTCCTTCAGGGGGACCCCACAGCTGCCCCATCCCCCCCTTACCTGGGTGACAGAGTAGGCCAGGGACAGCACCGTGGTGATGGCCAGCACCCGCTTGATGCTTGACTTGCTCTCCAGGTGACCTGGAAGAAACGTGCTGGTCAGTCAGCGGGAGCCAGCCAGGTGATCGTGGTGGGGTCGGTGCCCACTAGGGAGGGACAGGGAGAGCGCTGGCCCCAGTAGCACACGCACCAAAGGCAAGGCCCAGGATGACCACACTCAGCTCGATGGCCAACAGGAAGAAGCGGGTAATCTCCCACAGGATCTGGACACAGAGCGGGCAGAGTGTCAGCCTGGGGGCCCAGTCACCCCGCTCCCCAGCGCCCAGCATCCCCCGCCCTTGTCGGTAGGCCCGGCCACACCTTATCGGCAACAGTCGCAGCATCCGAGGTGCTGACCGTCATGGACACCACGGCCCGGGCGATGCCCACCAGCGCCACCACGAACACCTGGTGGGTAAGAGCAGGAATGCCAGGGTGGGGTCAGGGAAGGAGACCCTGCGAATCACAGGGCCTCTGCAGGAGCCTTGGATTCTTTGAGAGCAGAAGGGTTCCAAACTCAAAGAGTCGGGAGTGAGATGCGGGGATGTGGGGAGGTCCTCCACTGTCAGTAACCGCCGCCTGGCCTTTCCCTCTCGGGCCTCAGTTTCCCGGCTACGCTGGCAGCCTTGGAACGGTCAGGAGGGGTGACACGGTGGAGCCGCACTGCCGGGCTCGAACGCCAGCCCCGCTGCTTCCTGCCTCTGTGACCTCAGCCGAGGACCTGCACCTCCGTGCCTCTGTTTCCTCATCTGTGAGATGGGGTGGACCCAGCATCTGCTGTATTTGCTGGCTGGGAGGAGCAAACGGGTAGACCGACGCAGTGGAAGGAGCCTGGCACCCGGTAAGGGCTAGGTGCACATTCGCCTTTAGCATCGTCATGGCAGCGCTTTTAATCCCAAGCCATGGGGGGAAGGAGGCTGCAGGGAAGACACCTCAGAGACCCTGGGGAAGGCTGCTGCCCCAGCACATCTCACAGAAGCGCCTGTGCTCAGCATCGGCCGATTTTGTCACCCCAGTATCCACTCCCTTCCTCTGGCAACAGCCTCCTTCCTCTCCCTGCAGCTCACAAGGCTCTGGCGGGGGAGCGGGGGAGTGCCAGCTTCAGGGACTGGCCTGTAACCCAGGGCTGGCCATTCAGTACATGCCATTCCCTGATTTGGGGATGGGGGTGGGACCCAAGGGAGGCTAGTAATAGACACAGCCAGGACACCAGGTGCAGCCACTGGAAAAGGAAGCTGGGGGGAGGCGGGGTTGCAAGCTGGAGCTGCTGGGGTGGCCTGGCTCCACGAGCACGAGACTGCTAGAGACAGGGCTGTTGGACAGACCCCAGCTGAGAGGGGGACTGAGACTGTGCCCCCACGGCCTTCTGGAGCCCCTGAATCCAGCTATGCCTGAAGCCCCGGGACTTGTCCGTTTCTCCATCAATACATTCCCTCCAGCTTCTGTGAGTTTCAGTTTGGTTTTCTGACACATGCAAACAGAAGAGTCCAGATGCACACACAGGGTCTGTCCTTTGTGCCACGAAAACGGTGTGGAACCAGTGGGGAGGCTGACACCACACAGCAGGGCAGGCTGTAGAAGCAACAAACTGCTGTGTGCCTACTGTATGCCAGGCTGCCACCGGGCTAGACCTACGCGTGCAGTCTTCTCTGGTGCTCACAGGAGTGTCGCAAGCTAAACAGGTCCAGCAAGCATGATGTGGGGAGGAGGGCACTGACGCACAGAGAGGCCAAGCCACCAGTCCAACGTCATTCAGCACAGCTGGGGTCTGGAGCCAGTGTGCCTGGGCCAATGCTCACCACTGTCTCCTGAGCTCTCTAGAAAGAAGTCCCCAGGAATAAGAGGGCATGGGCAGTGCTGAGTCCCCTGGCCCTACCTCATGCTGTGGGCATTGGCCCTGGGTCCCTTCTCCCCTCAGGCTCCCCCAGAAAGGGCATCTGCCTGCCTGCTTATCTGTTCAATAAATATAGTAATGAGTCAGAGAAGCAGTGGGGGAGAGAAGAAAGCAGGCCTCAATGCCCACCCCTGCCCACCACTACCTCACGGGGGAGCTCCAGTCAGCCAGCAGCCCCTGGGGCCTCCATCAGCAGCCTCCAGGCGTTCCCCACAGCCTCTCCTGCCCCTGCCTGCCCACTGGCAACTCCTCTGACAGTTCTGAGCCAGGCCGCGAAGAGGGGACCCAGGGAACCACTCAGCTCTCAAGGAGTGGGAGCTAAGAGGCGGAGAGAGGGGAGGACTCCGGTCAGCCAGGCCTGAGCCCAGAAGGATGGGAGCTGGACAGTCTGTACCTGGAAGCTGCCCCTGGAGCCCATACCTGGGGCAGCCTTCCCAACCGCAGCCCTGCTACCTCTCCCCAGGCAGATGCACCAGCACCACTGACTGATGAGAACTCCGGTTCTCCCAACAGGCAGGAAGTCTGCTCCAAAGAGGTCTCATAGAATGTGTGAACGGATGGCTGGGTGGACAGACGGACAGATGGAGGTGGCAGTGGGCATTCTTCCACCAGCCAGCATAGCAGCTCTTCCCCTGCCTTCTACAAACGGCTCCCCAGTTTTCCTCCAGGGACCACCACCGTCCTCAGTCCCCATGGCCTGGCTGAGTTGGCCCCACCCTCCCAGCCCCAGAGTGTCCCTTCCCTGCTAGCACAGTGACTGGCTCAGGAACCAACAGGGGATTCAAGGTGGGCCGGTCAGATGGAGTCCCAGGTCTCCACTAGTACCACCAGGAAGGAGGTCGTCTTCCGCCGGGCACTGGCAGGGAGGTGGGATGTCAGCTCACAGCTGGCAGGGACAGCTCATCTGAGACAAGGCCAGAGGAGAGCAGAGAGGCAGAGAGACAGAGTCCTGATGACACCCGTCTACCCCTGAATCCAGCCACGTCTGAAGCTGGTTTTCATTACAGAAGCAATTAATGATTCCCTTTTTCACTTAAGCCAGTTGGAGTTGGGTTTTTCTGTCACCAGTTGGAGTGAACTCACCAGGATATAGAAGGTGATAAAAATGGGGCTGGAGGTGACACGGATCTTGGCCCGAGCGAACGGAAGCTTCCAGAGCAGGAAGATGAAGAAGAGCACGTTGGGGATGAGCAGCAGGAGGTCCCAGTACCGGACCCTAGCAGATGGGTACAGAAGCCAGCCGGCTGGTAAGGGTCGGCCTGCAAGCCCCGCCCCCGCCCCCATCATGCACGTACACACATGCGCGCGCGCACACACACAGGTAAACCCACTCAGGGCCATGGCCTGCCTCACCTGGAAGTTCTGATATCCTCATAGAGCAGCAGCAGACAGCGATGTGGCACGCTGATGTTGGGTGCCACGGGTGGGGGCGGGGCTGTGCTCCCGTTGGCCCAAATCACCTCTTCCAGGATGTCCATCCCGCCAGCAGCCAGCCCTGGGGGATGAGAGCCCCCACGTGAGCAGCGCAGGGGCTGTGTGGCCGTGGGCCTCTGGTCTCAGGTTCCCAGTGGAACCCAAGAGTGTTCCTTACAGTGGGCCTGTGGACCACTCTCCCACCCACCAGGCGGAGGCTGAGGTGTGGCTCCCCCACATGCCACAACAGAACCCCCGGACAGGGGCCCAGTCCTCTACCTCAGCCTCTGTCTCGTGACCCCCACACGGTAAACGCCACCCCCAGTGACTGAGACTTACTCTGTGTCAGGCACAGCAATGCAAGCTGCTCAGCATGACCCTAGCTCATCCCCCCGATCCTGGGGGTCCCGGAGACAGAAAGGGAGCAGAAGGGCGAGGAGCCAGGGTCCACCTGCCCCTGGAATGGGACTAACAACAGCGTCCACCCTGGGCGGCTGTGGTGGGCTCTGAAGAAGTGATGTCTAGCGCCTCCTACAGCCCACACAGGCGCAGTGCTCAGAGTCCTCGGCACACAGCCTGCTGGAGGCCCATGACCGGCTCTCAAAGACACGCCAGAGTGCGGCATCGTGCACACCGCGGGTGGCCCACACCCCTTGTCATCCTCTGCTGCCACCCTGGAAAGGGAGACGCAAGACAGGGGGACGTGCGTGTGCCGGGAAGATGCACAGGAGGTCTCTAGGTGGAGAAGGGGAGGGAAGGAGAGGCACGGCACAGGGGGCCACTGCAGAGGGAGCTGTGTCTGCAAAAGCAGGGACGGGGGGGGGGGGGGAATCGGCACGGGGGCCCACAACCAAGCGCCTTCCAATGAGAGGTTAAGAGTCCAGCCTAGAAGACAGGAGAGCTAGTGGCCTGGGCCCCTGGGAGCCGCCCCAGACAAGGCGGGCTCCCACGTCGCTGGGCTCTCCAGGACGAGGACAGAGGGGCTGGGCCCGCACTGACGGTAGGAGGGACCTCCTCGGGGAGCTTAGGGGGCACAGGGCAGGCGAGCTAGGGTGGCCTGGGCACCAGGACATAACAGATACTAGCATTACAATGATGATGGGAACAGATGAGGCCTTGTGACCTGGCGTCTTCACTTCTGGGTACATCTGTAACAGCCCCAGGCTAGCCACAGCGCAGATGCCTGCCATCAGCAGTACGCAAACCCTCATGGTGACACTCCTATGCACAGCAGAATGGAAAGAGAAAGAACAGGCTACTGCTGTGGGCAGCCACACGAGGGCCTCACGGCTATGGGGCTGAGCCGGGCCAGGTACAAGTGCACGTGTGCAGCCTGACCCCACGCAAACATCCAGGGGAGGGTCACCTTTGTGGAGGATGGAGGGCATGGCGGGGGACACCAGCTTCTGGAGCTTGATCATGGGGGTGGGGGGTACACAGGCGTGCTCACCATGGCAAAATTCATTGAGTCACCCACCTCTGATCTGTGCACTTTTCTGTATGGGTTATGCATCAGTTAAGTTTTAAAAAATTAGAAAGATGTGCTCTGTTTACACTCCCAGAGTGCAGGTCTCCCATTCAGCAAAGAGCAGCCGGGGCCGCTGAGCGCCCTATTGCAAGGATCCGCAAATGTCGCGGGCACCCGTGCTTGTGCCGTCACTACCGCTACCCCTGAGCAACAGCAGGCTTGGGGTGAGGGCTGCAGGGGATGCAGGGGCATCCTTGCTACCATTCCAAGCCATGAAACGTGAGCGCCGCCTCTGGCTGAAAGGGAGCGGAGACTGAAGCGGATGGACCGAGACCTGGGGCTCAGGCTCCTCTGTCCTTCTCTAAAGGCCACTGGCCAGCTCTGGGATCACATCCCCAGCTGCAATGGGGAAAACATATGCCCAACACATAATAGGTCCGAAGAAAGGATGCATTCTTCATGCATTCTTCCACCACCGGCAGCAGCACCACCTACTGTGAGCCAGGGATAAGTCGGTGCTGGGACACACCCGGCGGGTGTGCCCTCCCAGGGCCATCATTCCAGGAGCAGAGGCAGGCAGCCAGCATGAAAACCATGTTAACAGAGTGGAACTGAACAACAGGTAACACAGTAGAGACTACCAGGGTCCTCAACATCCACCCTTCCCTTTAGTACTGGAGCCCATGGATTTTAGCTCACACATGGCTTCCCAGGATAATGGCTATTTTCCCAGGTTCCTTTGCCACTGTATGGCCACATGACCAAGTCTTATCCAATGGGAAATGAGCAGTTAATTTAATGAGTTGGCCAATTTCAGGCCACGCAAGTCTCTTTCCTATTGCCTGGAACAGGGATGTGGTGGCAGGAGCAACAGCAGCCATATTAGACCATGAAACTGAAACCATTATTGAGGATAAGAGAGAAATGAGGAAAAGTGTCTGGGTCCCAGACCCAGCAGGCCTCCAGGCACATCCTAGGCAGCGTGCACACAGACCATCATGCAATACACAGGAATAATCTTCTATCTTGTTATCCTGACCTTTGTTCAACAGCTAAGCCAGAATCCCAATGAATATAAAGAGGTGCTGCTTTGGACTGGGTTGTCAGACAAGCTGACATTTGCACTAGATCTAAATAATTGAGAAGGAACCAGACTTGGAAAAGTCTGGACAAAGAGCACACCTGGGAGAGAACAGTGAATGCAAATGCCATGAGGTACAAACAGGCTTGGCCTGTTCAAAGGGCAAGAAGCAGGCCAGTGTGGCTGGTGGGGAGATCAGAAAGGTTGGCAGGGCCAGGTCACACAGGACCATACACCCGCATGCAATGTGATTCCATTCTGAATGCAATGAGAACAGTGTCACGAAGGTAGGTGACGGGGTCCCCTGTCCACGTGGAGAGGACCACTCAGGCTGCTGGGCAACACCAACTGGAGCAGGGGGAGAGTGCAGGCAGAAGGATGGTGGCTTGACCAGTGGTTGCAGTGGGGGTGGGGTGGAGGGATCTGGGATACCTCTGGGAGGGTCAGCCAACCTGAGCAGCCCACAGACACCCCAAAGGAATGCGGGAAGACATCAAGGATGTGGTGGCTTCTGGCCTGGCCACTGGATATTCTGTAACAACCAGGCCAACGCTGCAAATGTGTACCCACCAAACACTGCCCCCTTCTCCCTAGCTGTCAAGGTACAATTTTATTCCAGGACCCCTCTGTGATGCTCCGCTGTGCAGGTAGGGCCCTCTCCCCTGGGCCAGAAGCTGAATCCCAACTACAGTAAGCCAGTGGCCTTGGGGTAGGGGCAGTGTGGAACAGTACCAGACACCCCAACGGTGCAGGGGTGCTCCAGTTTGACACGGGGATGGTGGGGGTGCCATGATTTTTCGTGGACAGGGTCCAAGGCTGCCACATGTCCTGCAACATGTGGGCCAGTCCACCAAATGAATGATCATCTTCCCCTTTGCCAACAGTGCCCCGAAGGGAGGCTGTTGGTCAACGTCAGGAAGGGTGTTCTCCTTGCTGGTGGCAAGTTTAGGCAATGGCATGTGATGAAATATGGGGGAAGTCTCCCAAGAAACGTTTTCCTTGTGGACCATCAGACACCCTCCAGGAGGAAAGCCCCTTCTTTGCACCTGCACATGGCCACTGAGAGTCTGCTGTGTGAACCATGGCCATGCTGAGCACAGGGCCGTTATGGCCAGCGGGGGCGTGTGCCACCCCCTCAAGACTTCTGCTGACCTGAGAGGATGACTGGTAAGTGACCAGAGTCGAAGGAGAGAGATTCCACCACTCCCTCCGCCCCACTCACCATTCCTTGTGGAGCAAACTTCTGGTCCCAGCAGCCAAACACCAGCTCTGGCCTAGGGCAGGGTGTCAAGCAGCCCCAGGAAGGGCGGGCCCTGAAGAGCAGGCCAAGCACCCAGCAGCCACTGAGAAGCCGAGAGGTCCCTTGTGGCAAAAAGAAGCCAGTGAGGATGCCCAGGGCCAAGCAGCAGGAAGAATCAGAAAGAGTCTGAAGAGGGGAAGGAGGAAGCATCACTTGGTTTTGCCTGTCCAGCCCCCCATTTTCCTGAGGGGGGAACCTCAGCTCCCTGGGTCTCTGTCCATGAAGCTGAGTACAGCTGACTCAAGCCCTTCACAAGACCAAGGAGTGTGCATGTGATCTAAGCCTGGCCAGTCCGGAGGCTCCACTGTCCCAGCCAATGAGAATCAGCCCAAAGACTTTTGCTGTAATTGTTAGAACAGATACGCTTTCTGCTAAAAAGTGGCATGGTTCTGTACAAAGCTCTACCACTTTGACCCCACCCATGACTACCCACCTGAGAATAAAGCCAACACAGAGGAATGCAGAGCTGAGAGATGGAAATCCATCCCGGAGACAGCCTCACGTGAGCCCCTGGATCTAGCCACACCCGAAGTTAGTGCTACCCCTCGACTTTCTTTTTAGGTATAAAATCCAACAAATTCCCTTCTCTGCTCAGGTCCGGTTGAGTCTGATTTCTCTATTCACTAATGAAAACCTTCTGGCTGACGGGGGTTATGGAGTCGGGCAGACCGGGGTTGCACGTCTGGCTCTGCCCCGTATTTGCTATGTGACCTCGAGTGAGTCATTTCTCCTCTTGGAGTGTCACAGGGACAATAACACCTACCCAACAAAGTTGCTGTGAGGATCAAACAAGAACAGAGGAGTAAATGCCTACAACAGGTCACGCCAACGTAACTGCTGCTTTTTTTCCCAGAGGAGGGCCTGGGTGTGTAGAAGGAAGAAGGACTCGGTTCTGAGCACATGGGCCCCTTTCGAAGGAGAGTACCAAATCCTTCTTCCCTCTACACCCTCGGTGACAACAGCAGACACACTCGCTGAGCCCTCCCAGCCAGACGCGGGAAGTACTTCTGTTACCCCCTCGGACAAAGCTCGGGGCCCACCAGGCACCTGCCAGGTTGTCTGTCTCCAGTGCCCAGGCCCCCAAGTGGCAACTTGCCAAGTGCCCCTCTCTGGGCATCAGTTTCTCCACCTATAGATGGAAGGCTCTGGGCTCCATCTAGAGCTGTGCTTCTCACACCTGAGTGCTGTGAAGGAGCAGACTCTGATCCAGCAGGCCGAGGGCAGGGTGACGGTCCACACTGCTAATAGGATGCCAGCTGGTGCCTGTTCTCTGCCAGCCAGAGAAGCACTGTTGGCCATACCAGAATCGCTACTATGTGTCAAAGCTTGTAAAATAACTGAGGCAATGATAAAAAATAAAACAACAACGCACACTACCCACGGACAGAAGGCTAAGTGCTTTACATGTAGCGACACTCTGAACCACCACACCAGCGTCTGCGTGAGATGGAACTACTCTTGTGCCCATTGTACAGAGGGGGAAAGGAGAGGCACAAGAGGCTTAAGTCACTGTCCCCGTATTCCCCTCCCCCCACCTTAGGCAAGCTCCTGGGCTTGCGGGCAGAAGCCTGGGCAATGACAGAGAAGTAAGGGGTCTGCAGGCTCAGGAAATGGGGGACAGGTTGATGGGACAGGGGAGAGATGGTGGGAAGGCTGGCTGAGGGCAGGGAGAAGAAGGGGTAGAGCCCAGACTCGAGGGAGGGGTAAGGGAATTCTCAGAGGAGTTTCCTGGATGCTGAGTGGCCTAAGGCAACCCCAGACCTCTCCGGACCAGAGAAACTGGGACAGACTGTTTCTTCCACCTGGGAGGGACTTTCCTGACCTTGTTAACATTCCAGAGGCCATCTTCCCACCCACGACTTGGGCCTCCAGCTCCCTCCCACCCTCCTTCTGTGGGCAGCCTATGGGGCAGGATGCCAGGCTGGCTCCAGTCATGCAGTGCCAGACCTGCAGTGAGCCCCTGGACAGGATCGTCCTTTCTCTGGGCCTCAGCTTTCCCATCTCTCCTCTGTGCAATGGGATTGACCAGGACTGGATGGAAAACCCCAGGAAGACAGAAAGCCCTGCGCTAAAGAGAGGGGTTATACTTCATAGATGCTGTAACGCCCCTCAGTGCTTCTGACCCCTAGCAGACTGGTGAGCTTCTAAACCAAACAGATGAAGAAGGCTCCATAGGACAGCGGCTAGCCCCTCATCCCTCAGCCCTGCAAGTGGGGGGAGGAGGACGCTGTCCCAGACAGGCCACTTCTGGTACACTGCCAGCAGCCCAGGCAGGAGCCCGCAGGATGAAGGGAGCCCCTCCTGATCCACCCCCTGCCTGCTGTTCTGCCTCATGCCTTCCATCCACCAGCCCCTGGCTTCCACCTTGTTCTCCAAGCTGCTAAGCTTCCTCCTACCTCAGGGCCTTTGTGCTGGCCCTTCTGCGGGTCTCGCCCTTCTGCGGGTCTCGCCCTTCTGCGGGTCTCATCATTCAGGCCACCTCCTCAGAGCCCTCCTTAACCATCTCTCTCAGCTAGCCCGCCCTGTGTTTTCTTTACAGCACTTGGCCTCCATTGGAAGTGGCCCTAGCTGGGTGTTTATGTGTTTACTGGCTGCCCACCCCAGGCGTGCTCATGACCCAATCCCCCAGAATAGCGCCTGGCACAGAGTAAGTTCTCAACAAAATGTTACAATGTGGACAGATGAATCGCCAGCAGAGTGCAGCCAAGCCCTTCTGGGGAGAAGGAGAAGGATGGCCTGGGAGGACCCCAGCCCCATCCCTACTACAGAGGCAGAAGGCAAAGTCACTCTCCACCCCCTTCCCCTGGTCCAGTGGAAGCAGCACTTCTGAGCCTCCCAGAAGGCCCCTCCTGCAACAGCAGCCCCAGCCGCAGAAACTACACCTCCTGCCCCTCTCGGGCTGCTGAAGGCCACCGCAAAGTTGGAGGCAGGTCCTGTCCCGCTGCTTGTAGACAGGAACACAGGCCCAGGTGCAGGGCCACTGAGCCTAGATCTCTTCCTGCACAGCCTCAACCCACAGGGTCCACCAGCCCTTCTAACTGGCCACTCCGGGCCCTGTGCAGCTGTATGTGTGCTCACTCCCCCTCCCCGAGCGCTCAGCCACCCCCATCCCCTCCGGGCCTTGCAATCACCCTACGCCTCTTCCTGTGAGTCCTCACCCAGGGGCTCCTTGGCACTCTGAAACTTCCCCAAGGGAGTCCTCTGAGGTTGTGCCCTGAGCGGGAAGGGGTCACTCCCGGAGGAAGGAGCGGCGACAGGTGGGCCCCAGTCCAGCTGTGGGGATGGGGGTGGAGGTCCCGATCAGCTCCCGGCTCTCCCGCAGCTGTCCCGGGGAGTCACTAGATGCTCCCGGGCTCTGGGAGCTCCCTGCCGGGGAGGGGGGACTCTAGGTGCGGCGCAGGCCAGGGGGCGTCCCTGGAGCGGTGGTCTGGAGCGGTGGTCCCAGCCGCTGCAGAGGGACAGGGCGCCCAGCCCCGCGGTAGGGCTTCGAGACGCGCGAAGACGGGGCTACCCCTCCAGGTGTGGCGGGAGAATGTCCTCTCCTTACCTGAGGGACCCGGGCCGTGCTCAGGCCCCGCCGCCCGGGCCGCTCATCCGCCACCGCAGACTGCGCCGACCCCACACAGGCCCCGGTACTCCGGCCTCCAGCGCCCAGGGCAGGCTGCGGGGCCAGGGAGCGTCGCGCAAGAGCTGCCGCAGCCGGCTCGGCAGAAATGGGGCGCCCGCGGGAAATGGGAAACGCGGTAAGCGCGCCGGGCCCACCGGCCCCCAGGACAGCATGCAGCTCTTCCCGGTAGCAGCGACCGGAAGGAAGGCGCGTCCTTTTCGTTCGGCCGAAACTGCGAAAACAGCCACGGCCCCTACTTATAGCATTCAGGCCCGCCCCCAGGCCCCAATAGCCTATAGAAATGGAGCTACATCAAAAAGAGGGGGCAAGCCGCGGAAGAAGCCAATTAGATCCCTAAGAGGCGGGGCGACCCGCTGACCTCTTAAAGAGATAGGAAGCTGGCACTGAGGGGGAGGGAAGCAGCCTCGGGGTACTGAAGCTGCTGCGTACCTTACTCTGAAGGCGGCCAGGATCGCGGACCGGAGAGCCGAGTACGCTGCCGCCTCTTGGCCCCCGCGCCTGCCAGCTGTCACCAGCTGTCAACGGTCCCGCTGGCTCCAGCCTGCGCTCTTCCTCCGGGGCCGGGCCGTGGCCCGACCGTCCAGGGAGGAGCCTCCGCGGACCGCCCCCTCGCGTGCCGCCTCCTCGGCCGCCCCGCAGCGGCAGTCGGGCCTGGTGACCTTTGGTCACCTGGCTGAGGAAGGAAGGGTAGGGACAGCCCCTCCCCCGGAACGACGCGTTTCCACGGCACGCCACGCTGCCTCCACGTCCACCATCAAAGCGCACTGGCATCCGGGTTTCAGGCACTAATTTTCACAACAACCTTGCAGGGCGGTTATTATTAGTCCTCTTTTCAGAGGAGGAACCTGCGGCTTAGAGACGTTATATAACTTGCCCAAAGCCACATAACTAGGAAGTGGCAAAGCCTCAATGCGGGGTGTTTGAACCGCCCCTCCTCTCATCTCTAACTTCGACGGTTCTTCAGGCAACTTCCTCTGGGACGCCTTCCGTGATTGCCCCATCCTTGCGCTTCTGACATCAATGCTGTGTCCCCTGCGGGCTCTCCTCCCGCTGGCCCTGCGTGGCCCTCCCGCGTCTGAGTCCTCCTCTCCCACCCATCCCCTCCTCATTTAGCGTGCTCCAGACGCGGTGGTTTCTGTTAATCTTCAAGGCTTGTTCCTGCCTCCCACTCTCTTGCATCTGTCCCGTCTGCCTGGCTCCTTGTCACATGACCTCCTTCTTGACACCCTAGCTAAAGTAACTGTGCAGTCTCTGTCACATAATGACCCTTTATTTCCTTCCAAGCACCATCTCTCTAACATGATTATATTCATTTACTTGCTTCCTAGTTCATCAGCCACCCTCCACTAGAATTGTCAGTGTCATGAGGACAAAACCATGTTTGTCACATTCCTTGCAACATCCTGAGGCTGACTTGGTGCCTGGTGCAAATTGTAGACACCCACTTATCACAGTCACCCCAAGACACACACCCCGTGATAACACAGCTGCTTCACAGTCGGGCTGGAATGAGATTGGCCCTGTTCTTCTAAACAGGAGAAGGAAGTCACCACCTCATGAGCATTTGGGATTCGGTTTGTCTGGGACTTTCCCAGCCTGGACCGTGGTCAGCTCAGCGTGCATAGTTTCTGTATCAGCTGGGAGGGCTGTGCTCCACGCTGATGCCTGCCTTCCTGAATGGGCTGTGGGGAGTCAAAGTCAACTTCTAGAGTTGCCAGGAAACTAGAGGCATCACCACTAATCACATTTAATTGGCAAAAACAAGTCCTAGGCCACTCCTAACCTCCAGGGGGCAGGAAACATCCCTCCTACCATGTTCCAGGAAGAAGAAATGGAATATCTGTGACCAGGCCAAAAGACTACCCTCCATCTTAAGTGTGTGTGTGTGTGTGTGTGTGTGTGTGTGTGTGTGTGTGTGTGTTGAGACACTACAGACTTTCCAGGGCGGGGAATTTGCTATTACCATTGCAACGGACAGTTCTGCATTCTATACTCCGAGGCTGGGCCTCGTGTAGGTTTCTGCATGATTTCATTTGTGGAGTAACTGAGGATATCTATTGTACCCCCTCCCCTTCAGGGCAGAATCAGGGTCTTATTCACTGCTGTATCACCTACACAGAGTGTGGTGTCAGCAAAGTTCAAGAAATGGTAGTTTGACAAACAAAAATCTGACTCTCAAGTTCTGTTCCTCACCCTACACCAGGCTCAGGGGTGGTCATGCTCTCCGGGCCATGGCTGCTACAGAGCTGGGCTCCATGAAAGCAATGAAAATCTGCAAATAACAGAAACAACACCACAGTGCTCAGCTGTCAGAAGAAAAGTTGGTGCAATTGTCATATAACCATTGAGACCGAAAGGGCAGCCAGCAAGGCTGAATAGACCTCTGGGATGGGCTGACAGAATGCCACATTGGGTCCTTGGTCTGTATGAGGAGAGTTTTCCCAGTGGTGAAGGTCAAGTGAAAGCCCCTGAAACTCATCCCCACCCACCCACCTCAGGCAAGATAGTAGGTAAAAAAAACAATATCACCTCGCAGGGGAAATACAGAGATAAGCGCTACTCATGAAGACCTAAAGCATATGGAGTTGGGGGCAGACCCCATCATATCCCTAATGAATTCACCAGTCCAACGTTAATACAGAGAGTGGTAGCGGATTGCTGCAGACTCAACCAAGGAGTCGGCCCAGTTGCAGCTTCTGTGCTGGCATCCTTGCCGGCATGGATTGGCATGGCCTCAGGTACCCAGCAGCTAGCCCGAGATCTGACCATATCAGGAATTGTTGACATTCACAGGGAAAGACAGCCGCTCACATTTACGGTCTGGCCCTGGGCCAGTGGTCCCTCTCCCACCTGTGTCATAATATGGTCCAAAGGGCCCTGGCCATCCGGACATTTGACAGAACGTTGCATTGGTTTACTCTGTCAATGACATTGGTTTACTCTATCAATGACATTGGTTTACTCTATCAATAACAAGCAAATGAAGCCCTCGATGAGACATAGGTGCTCCAGAAGGTGGAGGATAAGCCCTGTGAGATGTGTGGGCTTGCCACCTCCGTGGAGTCTAGCGGTCTGGGGCATACCAGGACATCCCTTCCAAAGGACAAAGGATTGCGCCTTGCACCCCATCGCAGGGCAGGAGGCACGACGTCAGAGCTGTTCTGTGGATTCTGGAGGCAGTATATTCTACACCTGCGAACTCTGCTCTGACCCATGTATCTCCGGGCAACATATAAACTTCTGGCTTCGAGGGAGGCTCATGGCAGGAAGGGGCCGTCCCCTAGGCCACAGGAACCACAGACCCTATAATATTAGAGCCATGTGTGGTGGGTAAAGATGCTGTGTAAAGTTTACAGCAAGCCCTCATGGGAAATCCATAATGTATACCCCTAGGGTTCTAGAGCAAGGCCAGGCCACCTACAGCAGAAAATTATATACAAATTCAAAAAGCATTCCACTAGGCTACTGGACCCTTGTGGAGAAGATTAGGGGACATCAAGGGACCACGAGGCCAAAGCTGCCCCTAGTGAACCAGGTTTTACCAGGCCCGCTAAGGTGTAAATTCGGGGGCCCAGCAGATCATAAGTAGTCCATGGTAGCTCCATCATCTACCCCATCACACCAGCACGTCTCCCTCATTCACACCTGTGACCTACCGGGAGGCCCCTCACGACCGGCTGACAAAGGGAAAAGGCTAAGCTCAATCCCAGAGGCGCTGGCTCCTTATCTGACGCAGCGCCTAGACAAGGCGCTGCCATACAGGGACTCTGAGGATGAAAGCCACAGGCTGAAGGTGGAAGGAGACTTGTCCTTGAGGACATTCAGTGTTGGATGCCTACTGATGTAAGAAAACTAAAGCCCCAAGGTGATGTGCATCCAGAGTGAGCCCAACATGCTGTTGTCTGGGATCCCCAGTTCTCCACTGGGGTCCGCAGTTCTCCATTCCATGGGCCTGTTCACAGGGCTACCTGTGTGTCCTCAGGACATGGTAGCTGGCTTCCCTCAGAGTGAGTAATCTGACAGAGAGAGGGGGACAGAGATGGAGAGCAAAGCCACAATCTTTTTATAACTTAATCTCCTAAATGACATCCAGTCATTTCTGTCGTATGCTATGGGTCACACAGACTGACTTTGGTCCGTGTGGGAGGAGATTACCCAAAGGTGCGAATATCAGAAGGCAGGGATCATCAGAGGCCACAGCAGAGGCTTCCCCCACCCCCTTCCACATTTCCATCTCTCCTACCCTCTTCCCATTAGCATGTAAACATGCCCAAGTATCATCGCAAAAAAAAAGCCCTTCCTCAGCCCCACATCCCACTGCCACAGCCCGTCTTCCCCCAAAGAGTTGTCCACCTTCACCCTTATTACCTCCCTGTACCCTAATCCTCAAACCACCCCAGTGTGGTGTGTGACACTAATCCAGCAGAGGTCTGCTCTTGATGGGGCCACCAGTGGTTCCTGGGCCCTACCAAACTTGACCTCTTGGCAGCTTGTCACCTGCTGACTCCATCCACCATCTTGACCCCACTGGTAGGCAGCCTCTGAGATGGACCCGATGGTCCCCTCCCCTCAACAGTGGGCTGAATGCAGCCACTTGCTTCTAACAAACAGAAATGGCAAAAGTGTTGGGACATCACTTCCAGGATGTGACTTCTGTCTCATATGGCCTCTCTCACCCTATCATTCACTTGCTCTGAGCAAAACCAGGTGCTATGTTGAGAGATGTCCTTTCAAGAGGCCCACATGGCAGGGGAGTGAGGAGGCCCCCACCCAAGAGCCAGTGTGAAACTGAGTCCTCATCCAACAGCCTGGGAGGAACTGAATCCTGCCACACAAGGGAGGTTTGAGGGGGATCCTTCCCTCAGATGAGGCTGTGGCCCTGTCAGCACCTCGACAGAAGCACTGTGAGAGACCTCGAGGCAGAGGCACCCAGCTAAGCCACAGCCAGATCCTGGACCCAGAGACACTTAGATAATACACAGTCATTGTTCTAAGCTGCTGGGTTCCAGGATAATTCTCGATGCAGCAACAGATAACGAACACAGTCCCACCCACCATCTCTTCTCTGGCTTCTCCTTAGTGGCTCCCAGTATCCCATCTCCTGCCCAGAGTCCTTTGTTGGTGCCTCCTATCTGCTAGGATTTCCCAGGTCTAGGGCCTGGGCCTTCTCACTGCCCTCACTCCCCGGACGGTCCAAGCACTCCCAAGACAATCTACACCTGCAGCCCAAACTCTCTCAAGCCCCAGACCTGAACATTGAATGGCCTGCTGAACATTGAATGGCCCACTCAGGGCCCATGTTCAACACAGCCGGAAACAGACTTCTCTTTCCCTCCTGCACTCCCCATCTCAGAGGTGGTGCCAACATCCCCCTAGAACCCCAAGCCAGATTCATCCCTTTTACTGTAATCCACATCCAGCGCCAATACATTCTATCTCCTAAATGTCTCTTGGGTATTTCCAGCCCCTATGATCTCCCGCACCCACACGGGGTTCCATCCGGAGATGCTTGTTTGCAGCACAGAAGTACCGAGGGCTGACGGACATCCAGCCGGCCCTGGTCACCAAGGACCTGCCCTAGCCTGAGGTGCTTGTGTTACTGGAGAAAGAACAGCAGCAACAGCCTGGCTCAATCCACCACCACCCAGGAGCAGCCTCAGGGATTCTCCCTTCCTGGGAATCACAAGCTGTTGAACCAAAACTACAGAATTGCTTAGAGATCCCCGAGGTGCCATGCTCTCCGCATCTTTACAAATGACGTTCTTTCTATCTGGAACGCCTCTGCATTTTGCTTTCCTCGGTGAACGTAACTCCTACTAGAACATCAAATTGCGGCCTTCCACAGTCCTGGAGCTGTTTGGGTGCTCTAAGTTTTCATCCTGAGAGCTTTTGGAGTAGTTCAAAGAGACCTTCTGCTCCCAAGACCTCAGAGGCCAGGCCTCAGTTGCCTCATCTGTAAAACGGCCACAGGGCGAGGAGGTCACGCAGGCGGCAGGTGTGACGGGTCCCCACTGCCCCCACCCGCAGCTCCAGCTCCCACTGGACCTTTTCTGGAGGTCAAAGCCTGGCGGCGCCGGGTTGCGCGCCCGGCCGCCTAGGCGGCGCGCCTCGGAGGTGTGGGCGGGGCCTCTTCCTCTGGCCCGCCCCCCCGGTCACGCAGATGAGGCCAACGTCATGACGCAGTGCTCTTTCAGTCGCTTCCCGGGCTGAGGAGGGTCACGTGAGCCGGTTTTCGCGCGAAAACTGGTTGTCGCTGGAGTGGCGGCGGGGAGCGCGGCGCTGCGATGGCGGTGAGCGCGGGTGTTCCCCGGCGGCCTGCGCCTCTGCCGTGCGGGACGGAGGCGCGGGCGTGGGGGGTCGGCGGGTGGTCCAGGCAAGCCGGCGTGTCTGCGTGGGCCGGGGCGCGGGGCGTGCGGGCGTGCGCCGGGACCCGGGGAGAAGGGCTGCACACTTCTAGTCCTCAGGCCCTCACCCCGGTCCTTCCCGTCCGGATGGGGCCTCCAGGTGGGGTCGGGCCCCTGGGCTCTGGTTTGGAGCTGATTTCTCCCCTTTACTCCTCTGTTGCGGAGTCTGCAAAGCCAGCGGGCGCTCGAATCCCCGTGGGGTTGCCTCCCCTCCCGCACCAAGTTGGGAGCTCGAATTCCCTAACCTGAGCTTGGTGGCCCACCCGGCCACTATCATTTACTCACTACGCACATGTTTGTGGGGCGCCCTCTAGGCCTGGCGCTGGAGACAGATACGGCCCCGCATTTTCGTGTATATATTATTGTAGCGGTTTTTGTCCTTTTGCCTTACTTGTATTGTCTGTCCCCTCCACCAGTCTGTAAATTTCACATCTCTGATGTTTTGGTCACTCTCGTATTCTGTCTCCTGTCGCAGTGTCTTGCATATTGTGGGTGGGAAGGCATGCTTACAGGAGGAGTATAGAAACAGGTACATAAATAAGGTACCCTTAGTGACTTGTCGTGGAGAAAACACAGGGAAATGTCAGTGCCCGGAGTATTTGAGAAAGTGATATTTGAGCTGGTTCCTGTGTGTTGAGAAGCCATTGGTCAGAGAGCTCACAGGAGAGCATTCCAGGCAGAGGCAACATCAGATGCAAAGTCTTGAGGCTGGAGGGGTTTGGAATGTCAGGGGGCAGGGTCACAGGTGGAGAGGGCTGCCTTATAGGATGCTAAGTCAACCCTCACCTTCTTGGTCCTCTCTTGCAGGAATCATCTGAGTCTTTCACTGTGGCATCCAGCCCAGCCCGGCGACTGCGAGGTGATCCTCTCACCTCCAGCCCTGGGCGAAGCTCCCGTCGCACGGATGCCCTAACCTCCAGCCCTGGCCGTGATCTTCCCCCCTTTGAGGATGAGTCTGAGGGCCTTCTAGGTACAGAGGGACCCCTGGATGAAGAGGAAGAAGATGGAGAGGAGCTTATTGGAGATGGCATGGAGAGGTATTTTCATTCAAAGCCAGGCGCTTGGCAGATAGCTTTGCAGAGAGCCCATTGTGTGTCCAGTGACCTTGCTTTGGTCCAGGGGAAGCAGAGGAATCAGTATCCTTGCCTATGAGTGCACCCTGAAGCAGGATCTGGGGCGGGGGAGACAGGTTCAGGGAACCACAACGTAGGCCCGTATAACTTGCTGTATCATAGACTGGGCCCTAAGGCCTGGGTAAGCCTCAGCTCTGTAAGATGTGCACCTCAGGGGATGCAAGGAGTCTCTCCTGTGGTGGACCACATCAGGGATGCCAAGGATGACTTGGAAGAACAGGAAGCAGGCAGCTGAGTGTTTTTGTGCAACTTCAAAGAAGGGGGGGTGGGGGGTGGTGCCTGATGAATCAAGATTTCAATGCAATTCAGCAAACATTTGTTACACTTGATCTGTACCAGGCCCTGCGTTAGATATTTTCACGCTTATTCATAAAAATATAAATGTGTATTAAAGGTTACAAGGCTTAATGGTAAGGTAATGGAGTAGGCTCTGCAGGAGAGCGGGGTTAGATTTCACCTGCTGCTCTACCCCATACTTACAACCAGGATTTGGTAGATACGCTAGTAGAATTGTTTGACAGCCCAGGAGCCTCACAAAGACTCTCCTTTGGAACCTTCTTTTACTCCTACTCAGGGGTTTCAAACGTGGTGTGTTTGAGAGTACTGTGCAGGCCATCCCACAGTCCATGGGGAGTGCCCTCTGTGAGCCGCCCGAGGGACTTGCAAGGGCTCTCTGAACCTGTCAGATTTTTGCTTTAAGTACCATCACCCCAGATGATGAGAGCGGATGTGCCATATGTGCCACACTATGGAAGGAATCAGGAGCCTTTGGACAAATCAGCTCGGAAGTTTTTATGGTTCTTTTCCGCATATGTCTAAGGATGGGATTGCTGGCTCATATGTCAACTCTGGTTCATCGTCTGAGGAACTGCTAGACCATTTTCCAAAAGAGCTCCACCATTCTACATTCCCATGAGCTGTGTGTGAGGATTCTAGTTCCTCCAGTTCTTGCCGACACCTGTTATTTTCTGGTTTTTGGTGATAGCCATCCCAGTGGGTGTGAGGTGATGTCTCATTGGGGTTTTGATTTGTATTTCTCTGGTGGTTAATGATGTGGAACATGTTTTTATGTGCTTATTGGCCATTTGTGTCTCTTTGGGGAGATGTCTGTCTATTCAGATCCTTTTCCCACTTTATGATTGGATTGCTTGATTTTTTTTTTTTTAAAGATTTTATTTATTTATTCGACAGAGATAGAGTCAGCCAGTGAGAGAGGGAACACAAGCAGGGGGAGTGGGAGAGGAAGAAGCAGGCTCATAGCGGAAGGAGCCTGATGTGGGGCTCGATCCCATAACGCCGGGATCACGCCCTGAGCCGAAGGCAGGTGCTTAACCGCTGTGCCACCCAGGTGCCCCATTGATTTTTTTATTATTGAGTTGTAAGAGGTTTTAAAATTTATTATGGGTACAGGTCCTTTATCAGATATGTGATTTGCAAATGTTTTCTTCTCAGTCTTTTTTTTTTTTTAATGGTGTCTTTTGAGGCACAAAAGTTTTTAAATTGATAAAACCCAATTTATTAATTTTTTTATGGACCAATTAGAATTTCACTGAGGATAGAGGACATCTCATGGGACTTAAAATTTTCTCAAAGAGTCAGACAAATACCTTTTAACTGAGAACATTTAAGAATTCAGAAATGGATCAGCCCACACATTTACCTCGCTCCTCTGGGATCTGTTTCTGGCATCAGCAGTATGGGATTACTTATTCTGAATTTATTTTAAAAAAAAGTAGCAGCCCCCCCCCGCCCCAATCACCATTTACTCTGAAAAAAGGGAGAATTCCAGACGATCATTTTGGGGAGGCAGTGTGGTATCAGAACGGGCCTGCAGGTTGTGGTTGGACTATGTTTTGACACCCAGCTCTGCTGAGTGGCTCTTAGCAAAAGCCCTATCATCCCCATAATCCTGTTTCCTCATCTTTCAGATGGAGTAATGATGCCTACCTCCCAGAATTGCAGGGAGGAAAGCCCTCCTTGCTTTCAGTGGGTTCTTTGTCCAGACAGCATTCCCCTTCAAATGCCTGACAGGTGACATCGTGGAAAACAAGTCCTTGGAGGTGTTGGAGTAGCCAGGAGGGTTGAGCCAGTGGGCGGGTGTTTCAGAGAGGCTGGTTTGGCTGATGTCAATAGAGGTACTTCCCAGTACTTCAAGGGATTTGAGGCGGCATTGTCTGGAAGCGGAAGGTTCAGGGAGAATTTCTGCCCTGTTAGGGAGCTGGGGTTGGCTGTCTGAAGGGCCTTTCTGCCTGAAGGTTTTGTGGTTCTTCAAATTCCTGTTTCTTATTGGATGCTCAAAGCTGTCTGCAGGTCCCCTCCCCCCGTTTTTTATTGTGGGAAAACACACATAACACAGAATTTACCATCTTAACTATCTTTAAGTGTCCAGTTGAGGGGCATTAAGTATACTCTTGTCATTGTGCAACCATCTCCAGAACTTGTCACCTCCCCAAACTGAATCCTGCAGTATTTGTCCTTTGTGATTGGTTTAGTTCACTGAGCCCATTGTCCTCAAGATTCACCCCCATTGTAGCCGGTCAGACTTTCTTCCTTTTGCAGACTGAATGATACTCCATTGTATGCACAGACCACGCTTTGTCTCTGTTGGAGATTCTCTTAGAGCCTTTTGTATTTCTAGCCTGGAGACTCTTCCAGCCTGCCCAGGCTGGGGCTCCTGAGTCTTCTGGAGTAGGCCCAGTTCCTGGGCTGGCTTTTGTTTTGTTTTTGATACTAACAGGGTCCATTTTGGGGCTCCCTCAGGGACTATCGTGCCATCCCGGAACTGGATGTCTACGAGGCCGAGGGCCTGGCCCTGGACGATGAGGACGTCGAGGAGCTGACAGCCAGTCAGAGAGAGGCAGCAGAACGGGCCATGCGGCAGCGTGACCGAGAGGCCGGTCGGGGCCTGGGCCGCATGCGCCGCGGACTCCTGTACGGTAGGCTCAGACGTCTGCACCTCCAAGGGTGTAAGGCTGGTCCTAGCTTCCAGAGCCTCGGGGGGCTGGAAGGGAATTCTGGGGAAGGCAGGTGGAAGGTGGTGGGAAAATTTCACGTGAGGGTATCTGTTTGGCCCCCAGACAGTGATGAGGAGGACGAGGAGCGCCCCTCCAGGAAACGCCGCCAGGTAGAGCGGGCCACGGAGGACGGCGAGGAGGACGAAGACATGATCGAGAGCATTGAGAACCTGGAGGACCTCAAGGGCCACTCCGTGCGTGAGTGGGTGAGCATGGCAGGCCCACGCCTGGAGATCCACCACCGCTTTAAGAACTTCCTGCGCACCCACGTGGATGGCCACGGCCACAACGTCTTCAAGGAGCGCATCAGTGACATGTGTAAAGGTGCGGCTTCCACATGTCCCCACCGCCTCTCGCTCACCACAGTCCGCCTTACATTCTCCCACAGGGGTCACTCCCTTAGGCCTTCAGCAGCACGTGTAATAGAGATGTGAAGTGCAGGGAATACTGAGCCACTTGCCCATCACTAGACAGGAGCTAGCACCTGAAGCCCGAGATGGCCGTCGTCAGGCAAATACAAAAAGCATTGCGTGTCTGCACTAGAACGCTCCACTGGCTGTCCAGGGACAACATCTGGACCACAGAAGCATTGTTTGACGTGCTCAAAATGTGGCAGGTTTAATGTAAAAGTCTGGATCACTACTTCAGTCAGGAAATAGCACATTTCTGTGTGATGGGAATTACCTTTAAAAGGAGGCATGTGGATCTTGGTCCGGGGCCGTCCACTCCATTCCCTTTTGTCTCGTATTTGATGCAGTTTATTCACAGGTTTTCTTCTTGGCCCTTCTAGGCATTTTGAGTTTGCAGCCCTCCTATAAGAGGCACCTTGCACGTATCGTTTCACGTGGTGTGATTTCCTACGCTCTGTGATGCCTGCATTTTACAGATTGAGAAGTGGAGGCTGAGTCGCACAGCTAAAGTAGGGCAGGCTTAGAAGTCAGGGCTGGGGTTTCCAGCTCCAAGTCAAGGATTTGGAGGAGCAGGCCTTCCTCCTTGGACAGGGAGAGGGAAATCGCCTGCCGTATCCCCTGCTGAGTTCTGCGCTTGGTCTCTCTTCCCACCGCCAGAGAACCGCGAGAGCCTGGTGGTGAACTACGAGGACCTGGCGGCCCGGGAGCACGTCCTGGCCTACTTCCTGCCAGAGGCGCCAGCAGAGCTGCTGCAGATCTTCGACGAGGCCGCGCTGGAGGTCGTGCTGGCCATGTACCCGAAGTACGACCGCATTGCCAGCCACATCCACGTGCGCATCTCCCACCTGCCCCTGGTAGAGGAGCTGCGCTCGCTGAGGTGAGCCGAGGGCAGGGCGAGCCTGAGGCCCCGGGTTCTCAGCACCCTGTGGCTCAGCTTTGTTCAAGGGAGCTCCAGCAGGGCCCCCGAGGTCTGGGTGGGCGGGCCGTGGCAAGGAGCCCCCTCACCCCGGCGCTCTGGCTTGTCCCGGGTGTGATGGTGTGCATCTGGTGGAATCCAGGTTTTCTGGATCCACCTCACTTCGAGCCCTGGTCTCTGGAGGGCGTGGAGCGCTCATCGGCCCCCAGGCTTCTGACAGGCCCTCCCGTCTCTGCAGGCAGCTGCATCTGAACCAGCTGATCCGCACCAGCGGGGTGGTGACCAGCTGCACGGGCGTCCTGCCCCAGCTCAGCATGGTCAAGTACAACTGCAACAAGTGTAACTTCGTGCTGGGGCCCTTCTGTCAGTCCCAGAACCAGGAGGTGAAGCCAGGCTCCTGCCCCGAGTGCCAGTCGGCTGGCCCCTTTGAAGTCAACATGGAAGAGGTGAGAGGCCGCACCTGCTGGTGGATGCCCTTCCTGTCTACGCAGGGGCCTGCCCCACCGCTAAGGCAGTTAGCGCGGCAGCCTCGGGGAAACAAGGTGGACTTGTGGACTGGCCACACCGTGAGGCAAACCAGATCTTTCTGGTCAGCCTCTTTAGTTTGGCCTGTGAGGTGCTTTTCAAGAATTCAAGCCAATATTTTAAAACCAGGCCATTTTGTTTAAAATGTCAACGTTGATGGTTTTTCTTTAAAAAAAAAAATAAGAGGGAAGATGTGGCAAAACGGCTCACTTCTTGTTCAGCTGTGTCCTTAGTAAGGTACCTGCTTTCCCATCCCTCATCCCGTGGGGCTTGCGCTTGGTTCTGGGAGCTGCCTCTCGGTGGGCCTCTTATCGGGAGCCTCTAGATTGTAAGTAGCTTAGACATTGCTGTGCCGGATTCAGGAGGCCCTGCTGAACACTTCTGGGCCGTTGGCCTTTGTATTTGAATGACTTCATCTGTAGAGTAGGGGTCATCACAATGCCTGCGGGGGATGCCCAGACCCCCTTTACCACCTTGCTGCCACGAATGCAGGGCTAGGCCCTCAGCACTCTGTGCCTCTGAGAAGTGCCCTAGCTGGGACCTCCTTGCCAGAAAGCGCCTGAGAGTTTCTGCTTCTGGCAGCCCACATACGAAAACAGACCTTCGCAAAAGCTCAGGTGCACCTTGCCTTGGGGAGGGCGAGCCTGTGGCTTTGCCCAGAGTCTTCCCCTGCCTGCTTAGGCCATCTTCCTCAAGAGTCCACTTTCCCAGAAGCTTCTTGAGAAGGCTCTTAACACAGGAGCAGGGTTTCAGGCTCTGCTTCTCCGTGAGTAATAATTACAGCTGAAGTTTCTGGAGTACTTGCAAGGTACCTAGTGTGGGGGAGTGATGGATAATTCAGTCTTTGTCACACCTTTTGAGGCAGGTGGTGTTATTGACCCCAAAGTCACTCAGCTAGTAAGAGGCCCAAAGGATTAGATCTCAGGCGTTTGGAACCAGAGCGCCTGCTTTTAAAGCTGTACTATGGGGCTTCTCTTATAGACTGTAAATGAAATAATGGACGTTAAATTGCACAGCAGAACATTGGCATGCGACATTTGGCCACAGTACCCACAGTTAGTGGAGCTCACTCTTTTGTTGGGCATTGATTTGAGTGCTTTTGATGTATGACTTTTTGATTTTTTTTTTTTTTTAAGATTTTATTTACTTGGGAGAGAGAGCATGCATGAGCGGGGGCAGGGGTGGCGAGGGGGAGGTCGGACTCGCTGCCGAGCTGGGAGCCCTACGTTGGGCTCACTCCCAGGACCCTGAGATCATGACCTGAGCTGAGGGCAGATTCTTAACTGACTGAGCCACGCAGGTGCCCCGTATGGTGTGATTTAACCGTCACTGTGAGGTTCACTTAGATCATTAGCTTCCGCATTCTGCAGAGATGGCGTAGAGAGGGGATATTGCTTACCCAGGATCACGCAGCTTAAGCCATGGAGCTAGGGTTTGAACCTAGGCACTGGGGCTGTGGCCTCCATTTGCACCAGGGCTCAGCTACAAGCCACTGCTGGACTGGCAGTAAGGAGGCAACCACGGGGTAGTGGCAGGAGTAGGGACAGTCCATGTGTCGATCACAGCAGTCTCGTTCTCAACTGTCTTTGGCTGTCCATTTTCTGGTCTGTTGATGGAAGATAGGAATCCTGTCTGTTCTTTCTCATGGGGCCATGACCAGGGTCAGGTGACATAGTAAGTCAGTGCTTGGAGGAGTGTGAAGTTGGCCATGCAGAGACAGGCCCCTGTGACCTTCTGTGTCCCACGCAGACCATCTATCAGAACTACCAGCGCATCCGAATTCAGGAGAGTCCCGGCAAAGTGGCGGCTGGCCGTCTGCCTCGCTCCAAGGATGCTATCCTCCTCGCCGATCTGGTGGACAGCTGCAAGCCAGGAGATGAGATAGTAAGTGGCCCAGGAGCAGGCCCGGAGGGAGCCGAATTGCTAAGCATATCAGTCTGAGCATCTGGGTGCGGAGAAGGCTGCTGGCACAGGGCTGCTGGCACAGGGAGGAGTAGGCGGAGGTCAGTTTTTCAGTCACTGGATGGAAGAGCCTTTCCTCCTTGCAAAGGACTGGCTGGTCGGAATGTAGGGGGTAGTAGTTTTGCTTTGGTCTTCTGGGTTGCTCATCTCACTGTCTGGCAGTGAGGAGTTGAGGAAGAGAAATTGGACGATGGAGGCAGCGGGGAGGAGGACCCCGGCCCTGAGTCTAACCCCAGACCGGCCCTCTGGGTTGTCTCCCCTCTCTCAGGAGCTGACTGGCATCTACCACAACAACTACGATGGCTCCCTCAACACGGCCAACGGCTTCCCTGTCTTTGCCACTGTGATCTTAGCCAACCATGTAGCCAAGAAGGACAACAAGGTCGCCGTGGGGGAACTGACAGACGAAGACGTGAAGATGATCACCAGTCTCTCCAAGGACCAGCAGATTGGGGAGAAGGCAGGTGGAAGTCCAGGCGGGATTGTCATGTTGCCAGAGGAGGCCCCAGAACCATGGTCCTGGTTCCTGGTCCTGGAGTCTGGGCTCCGCTTCTTCATTCTTTCCCTTCCCAGTGTTGGCTTGGTCAACTTGCCTTGACTGGGGTGGCCTGCGCTCTGGGGGAGGAGCCTGAATGCTGGCATTGGGATGGGGCTGTGGTGAGGAGTCAGTGGATCGAGTTGAGCCCAGGGGTCAAGCTGAAACAGCTGGAGCAGTAGGAATAACTCGTCTTCTGAGGGTATCCCCTGGTGTCAGACTCCTACCAACGCTCATTTCTCTAGGAAGAACGCTACCCTAAGGTGCTTTTAGAGTTCTGGGGTTTTTTAAATTGTAGACATTTTCGCTGAAGGTTGGGGAGCTAGGGGTTTGAGAGCCAGACCCTCAGTTCAGGTAAATCAGTGCAGGCTCCATTTGGCTTATGAGCAAATGGGATCATTCCCTTGAGGGCAGGGCCCCATCTGACGCACTCATCTCTGTCACCTCCACCTGGGCCACCGAGATTTGGGGTTCCACCAGGAGAGGCAGGGGTTTCCCCAGCCTCGGGAGGATGAGAACTTCATTTTGCCAACGTACCCAGTCCTTGAATACCTTGTAGGGCCGCATACTAGGATTGCGGTGGGAAGTCAGACACAGTCCTTTCCTTCCTGGGGCTTATAGTTAATCAGGATCCCCGATAATAAGAAAGAAAACAAGGACAAAGGATCTTTTCACGGAATCAGTAACATGGGAGGATAGCCACAACCTGTGATTATTTGCTTCCTACCCTTCCCGGAGGAAAATTAGTACTTACACAGTGGACATGTTTTCACACTCTTCACGAGCATTTAGGCCGGTTTCTCCAGGGCTGGCAACCTGGCGCTCGCTGCCTGTGACCTGGCGGTGTTGCATCAACTGTGTGCACGTGCACCCGAGCTGCCGAAGGAGCAGTGTGCTTCTAGAACACTTTGCTGGTGCCCTCTTTCCCTCTGCATCAGTTCTCAGCCGCTGCTCTCCTGCTCTGTTGAGGAGACAGGAAGGGCAGCAGATAGAGCGTGGGAAGCAGGACGTGCTTGACTTCAACAAGGCTTTGGACAGAGCAGTCCTTGTATGTGCCTTGTGCCCCAGACTTCCAGAACTGCTCCTGGTGACCCTAACATAGAAGGCTCTGCCACACATGGTGCGGTGATAGGTGCTGTTTTGTCTTGCCTCCTTGTCCGTGTAGCTGACTTTTCCAGGCAGACGTGTCCCGGCACCGTGGTAGTGACTGCTCAAGTTCAGTTAGACCTACACGTTTACACCGTGACCCCCTCAGGGTTGGAGGTGGGACCTCTAAATGAGGTCCTTCAGAAGGATCTAGAGGGGATCCTTCTAGAGACGATGACATCTCTGCAGGACACCTTTCTGAGTTCCGTCAGGGAAGGAGGGCTGGGTGATAGCGGGGAGGGTTGCTCTGTACTGACCCCGTTAGTCCACTGTCAGGGGGGCTATTTTTGCCAAAAACTTGGACAAAGAAACCACACTCAACAGTTTTGGGGACAAACTGAAAGGATGGCAGGCTCATCATGATGGGGTTCATTTGAACTGTTTAAACCAGAGGTTTGCAATTTGGTGGTCTGTGGGCCACGGTGCAGGCTGCTGACGGGTTTTGTTTGGTTGGTAGGTGGTTCTGTGTTTCCTTTTCTTCTTTTGCTTTTAGTTTTGAATTATCATCCTCTAGGAATTAAGAGATAGCACATAAAAATCTGGAAGCCCTGGTTTGTGACCATCCGAGCATTCATCTGCTAGATCTTTTGTTTCTCTCCAGCGATGACTGATGGGAGAGCTGAGGGGCAGCTGCCCTTGCCCAGGGGGCACGCTCCTTGCTCTCTGCCCCCTGCCTCGTCCTCTGCAGCCTGATGAACTCAGATTGCCTTCTGGGGGCGTTTGATTTTGTGGGCTCTGGCCACTAGAAATAGTCCTTAGGTAGGTGCTGTGCCTAACACTTAGATTTTAAAGAACTAACGGGAGAATCAGTCCGGGGCCAGACTTCTCAGGTTTGGCTTTTGGCCCAATCCTTGGTGTGATCAGGTGAGTTGCTCGCCTCGGTAGGGACGGGCAGATGGTAGGTAGTACCCACGGTTGAAGTGTCACAGGGATCACGTGGAAGTGCGCACGTGAACGCCGCATGGCTGTGTACTCAGCAGCTAGCTGTTAGTGTACGTCAGGACAAAAGTTAAACTATTTGTACAAAAACTGGATGGGCGTGCCGCCCGGGACGCGTAAAGGACCGTAGGAGGATAAAAATAGCTTTGGGGCATGTTAGACATTTCCTGTACATTGTCTTGTGCTCACGGTAGCTGTGCGGATGGGAACGCGGCCTCCCTTCGTGGCGGGCTGTTCTGAGCCGCGGGGATCGGGCAGTGCACACTGAGAACTAAGAGCGTGAGCTTCAGATTGGCAGGAATCTGGGGTCAGGTCCTGCCTCTCACATTTAGGAACAGACAGTTTGACCAGAGCCTTGGTTTGTTTCCTCCTTTTTGATGTGGGGGAACCAGGCTCCTTATGAGGGTTAAGTGGAATACTTCACGGGAACCGTATTAATCCTTAGCAGTTTGGGTTTGATTTTGCCTTTTTTTTAAAAGATTTTCTTTATTTGAGGCAGGGAGAGGATGCACATGAGCAGGAGTTGGGGGGACAGGGAGAGGGAGAAGCAGACTCCCCGCTGAGCAGGGAGCCCGATGTGGAACTCGATCCCAGGACTCTGGGATCATGACCAGAGCTGAAGGCAGACGCTTAACTGACTGAGTCACCCAGGCGCCCCTGATGTTTTCCTTTCTTCCTAGCCTGTACGTTTGCCTGTTACTCTCAGACCAGCTGGGTCGGTGACAGGGCAGCGTTGGCTTTAATGTGGTTGCTTCCTTGCCCTCTAGTCTGTAGGGCGGCCCTTCTGATGTTTTGCGGGAGGGGAGCTAGGGCCTGCTGCTCTTGGACATCTCCTGGAGGGAGACATTACCTCATCCTTGCAGGGGTGCCTGCTACGGGAACAGCCCTGAGACACGGTCTGGGTAAAGAGAGGTTAGGGACGGGCAGCCTTGCACACCCACAAGACGTACAGGAGGATGAGACCTCCGTGGCAGATGGTCTTTCCTGACGTTCCCAGCACAGGTGAGGGTGCAGTGGAACGGTCCTGCATACCGAGCCCTGCATACCGATGCTGTATATGTGATTTCCAGGTAGTAACAACGGGAACGATCCTACAAGTAGAGGTGTCACGGGTGCCCGTTTTATTGATGAATAAACTGAGGCACAGAGTAAGTAAGCTGCCATGTGGCATAGCTGCCAACAGCGGAGCCAGGATCCCTGTTCACGTAGTCTGGTTTGAGTCTGCGCTGCAGTGACTGCTCTCTGCTGCCTCTCCATTACTGCAGCGCAGGAGGAACGGTGTGTGTTGGGGAGAACTTGGTTATGGTGAGCTCTGTGGCCACCCTAGCACAAGTCCTTGTCTGAATATTAAAAGCTTGTTACAGAAACTTGCAGACATACGTGTGGAGTGGGTACAATGAACCCTGCATGTCCTTCCCCCCCGGCTCCAGCTGCGGCTGGAGTCGGGCCACCACTGTGTCCTCTGTATTCACGCCCAGGCCCTTCAATGACTGCAGCCAGTTCCCCACGCAGGGTTTGACCTGCAGCAGTGGATCTCACAGGCACTCTCTACTGAACTGAACCACAGCACCGCGGCCACACTTTAAAAACAGGTTTGCGGTTCCGTGGTAGCAAGTATTTCGTTGGTATCCACATTTCCCTGATTATCCTACTTTTTTCTTTTTTTAAAAGTCTCTTGGAGTCGATGTCCAAGTAAGGCCCACACGTTGGGACCAGTCGATCTGTCTCTTAAGTCTCAGTCTTTAGGTCCCCTCTCCCTCTCCTCCTTTTTTGAGGAAGCATCTGGGTCGTCTGTCCTGTTGAGGTTTCCACAGTCTGGGTGTTACCGATTGGGTCTTTGTCAAACATACTTCTGGGCTGCCTGCTTTCTGTGAATTGCTTATTCAGTATCCAGGCTGATTTCTTATGGGTGGGTTCCGTGGCGAGATGGGCCAGAGGTCTGTGTTCCCACCATGGCACCTCGCGTTTCCTTGTCTCCCTGTGATGTTAGCAGCCACTGATGATCCCTGGCTAAACATACTCATTCATTAGGGGTTGCAGAATGACGGTCTTCTAACTCCAAATCTTTCTTCGTTTTTTTCTGGAATGCTTCTATGTAGAGTAACTTCTTTTCATTAACTATTGGACTGTGCCTAGGAAGAGGTCCTGTAGGAGAAGCAGGATTGTGCTTGATCCTTCATTTACCAGTTTTCAAAATAATGACTGGTTCCCCTCCTGAGGTGACTGCTGAGGGTCATTACGGATGAGCGGTCTTAAATAACCAAGGCTTTGGCGCTGCAGGGGCCGTCCAGGTGATGCCCAGCGGGTCCCCCTGGTTGCCAAGCGTGAAGCCCGTCGCCCAGAGCCCTAGCGGTGTGGCCCCGGGTCTCTGACAGCTGTCCTCTTTCCTATTGAAGACACTGCAGGTTCCTTTTGCACATTTCCTGCCCCAGACCTGGGACCGGCCATTTCTCCAAATAGCCCCATGGGGAGTAGAATTTTCTTTCAGTGGAAAATAGTGTTTATAGAGGTCAGCCTCTGTGGGCACCAGGCCTGGACTACCGTGCGCCAGTTAATTCAGGACTGCGTCTCCTTGTGCTGGGTTTTGCAGGAAATATATGGCCAAGGAAAAAGCCAGCAAAAGTGTCCCAGGGGAAACTGACCTCCACCCCTACTTACTATATGAAGTAACAGCAGGAGGCACTGATGGCTCAGTACCAGTGGTACTGGCAGATCCTCTTTGCAGAAGGACCTGCTGGTCATGCTGCCCCCTGGCAGCAGTGCAGAGTGGCCATCCGCAGGACAAACTGCTGACCCCTGACTCCAGCTCTAAGAACTGGACGTCTCCCACCTTCATGCTTCCAGGGAGCCCCAAGCAGCGTTGACTTTCCGTCTGGCTGGTGGGCAGGCGGGATGGCTGGCTCTAGCCTGGTGGGGGTGGGTGGGCGCCCTTGGGGTTTTCAGCACTGACTTTCTTGCTTCAGTGCTCCCTACCCCCGGGGCCTGCTGCATTACAGGCCGCCTCGGTGTGACCTGTAAGGAGGAGAGGAGATGCATGTGCGGCTTCTGCAGAGCCCTTCCATGCAGATGGCGGGAAGGTTGAGAACAGAAGAAGTGTGCAGGAAGAGATGGAAGCTGCTTCCTTCTGGCAAGACATTGCTTTGTTGTCTCTGGTGTCCGTTTTAAAAGTCAGGCAAATTTTGAGATTCTCTCTTTTCCTCTTCTCTGTCTTTCTCTTTTACACACAAATAGACGGTTCCATGACTTACCCGTTGAAATGATGACTTCCTGGTGGGCCCGTCTCCTGAATGTTCCGTATTTATCATGTTTGGCTACCACAGCATAGCCGGGAGCCAGGCACTTGTATAAACCTCTCACTTAGGGCCCACCCAGTCCTCGGAATTGGGCTGTGATACCTGTCTTGCATTTGAAGAGACTGAGGCTCAGGCAGCCACAGAGCCCATGGGAGGGGTCTTCCTGCATCTGTGTCGTCAAAGCCTACCCTTTTCCCACACAATGCACTGTTTCATGGGTCTGGGTCTTGTCTCCTTTCTGCGACCCTTGGGTAGTCCTTTTTGAAATATGACCAAAAGGGGTCAGACTGAGATTCTGTTAAGCTCTAAGGTTCTGTGATTCTTAGGAAAAGCCAGCTAATTGCCCAGCCCAAGGTCAGATGCCAGGGCTTGGTGCTGGGGCCTGCTGGGATTGTGGCAGCTGTGGTATGGGCACTTTGGGGCTGGAGACATCCCTGTTCCCTGAGATTGGAGCGGGTGGGGGACCCCCCCGTGTGGGGGGAGTTGGCCCAGACTCAGAGCAGAGGCACCCATTCTCACTGGCTCTTCCTCCCTTGCAGATCTTTGCCAGTATTGCTCCTTCCATTTACGGACACGAAGACATCAAGAGAGGCCTGGCACTGGCTCTGTTCGGAGGGGAGCCCAAAAACCCAGGTGAGTGGCATTGGGCGCCACCCACCTTTCCTCTGTGTTGTGGGTACCAGACAAGGCAGAACTTTGCATTTGAAGGCTGGGTATCTGGGGAGAAAGTACAGGTTAGCAGATGGCCAGACCGTGTGTGGCTTGGTCATCATAGGGAGAGCATAGCCTGTGGCTATGGCACCTTGAGTGGTTTTAATTATAAAAATAATACATTAGCATGTAGGGATATAATTACATCCTCTTCTTAAATTGTTAGAAGTCACAGAAAGATGCAAAACCCCGCCGACCACCGTTTCTAATCTATTCTCCTCCTGGCAGGGGTCACTCCTGATCAGTATGGTGTGTGCACTAGTGGACCTTTGTGTGGCCATTCATCTAGACTTACACTTGTGCTTACACAATGACACAGTTCCGTGGCATACGTACGTTAACACGGTATTTCCTGTGCCTGCCTGTCGGTGACGATGTAAAATATCCAGCTAACTTCTTCCCATCATTAGCATGTTTGGGGAGTGTTTTCACGTTGGTGGGTGCTGAGCAGATTCATTCTCATAAGCAACTGTTTCAAGGTCCCTGTAGCACAGCATACAGAGTTGTTCTTCTCGGTGGAGAACGTCTGCATTGCTTCCAGTTCCTTAGCTTCGCTGAGAGCGTCTTTATGCTAGTGGCCCCATGCCCGCATCTCTCTTGGTTCAGTTCTTAGAAGTGGATTGTTAGTCCTAGGGTCTGCCATCCCTTTCTAGAAGGTATGCTTTGCCACCAGCATAAACAGGCTGAGAAATTAGAGATAACCCGGCTATGTTTTGCACCCCTCCCCTCCCTTTCATCCCCACCTCCGTCCCTGCCTCCTCTAGGGGGTAAGCACAAGGTGCGAGGCGACATCAACGTACTCTTGTGTGGAGATCCTGGCACAGCCAAGTCTCAGTTCCTCAAATATGTGGAGAAAGTGTCTAGCCGCTCCATCTTCACCACTGGCCAGGGGGCTTCAGCCGTGGGCCTCACGGCGTACGTCCAGCGGCACCCTGTCAGCAGGGAGTGGACCTTAGAGGCAGGAGCCCTGGTTTTGGCAGACCGAGGAGTGTGTCTTATCGATGAATTTGACAAGGTGGGTCCTTGGGCCACATGGCAGTAGGGTTTGGGATGTGTTGGCTTAGCCCTGAGTTGGGGAATGAGTGTTGACGGGATAGCGGTTGGGGCAAGCATCACCCATTTGAACCTCCTGCAGATGAATGACCAGGACAGAACCAGCATCCACGAGGCCATGGAGCAGCAGAGCATCTCCATCTCCAAGGCCGGCATCGTCACCTCCCTGCAGGCTCGCTGCACCATCATTGCCGCGGCCAACCCCATAGGTACGCCAGGCACGACAGCTGTGGGGGTTGGGGTCTGCCACGGAGGCAGGACCCAGAGAGGCCTCGCCTTGGGGAATAGGAGACTGCAGCGTCCCTCAGCCAGTTCTGGGGTCTGAGGAAGGAGCTAAGCATCAGAAAACCTTCTTTTCCGCAGTTCCATGTTGGGGGTGCATGGAAACAAGATTTGGGGTTGTTTGTTAGGCTGTGTTCTTAGAACCGGTTTTGGACATTTTCCTCAGAAGACGAGGGAAAAATCTAGTGCATTGTGTAAGTTGGGGTGAAGTTGGTTGTTGATCCCAGTCACCATGTGGGCAGGGAGCCCAGGCACCTCGCTCACCTTATTGTAGGTTTTTCCTGCTGGGAGTTGATTAGACTTCTAGTCTAAAGGCTATTTCAGGCAAGTGCTCCGGGAAAGTCCTTCTCTGTGTCTCGTCCAGAATGCCTGGCGGATGCATGCACTGAGCGTCCTTCCTTTCCCGAAGTCGTCTTTCTCTTCCGTCACTGAAGCACCTTGGAGTTGGCAAGAACTTTGTGCTCAGAGGAGCAGATCGAGGGAGATGAGGCCTGATGGGGAGGTGCTTTGTGTTACAGGAGGCCGCTATGACCCCTCACTTACCTTCTCAGAAAACGTGGACCTCACGGAGCCTATCATTTCCCGCTTCGACGTCCTGTGTGTGGTGAGGGACACGGTGGACCCAGTTCAGGTACACAACCCCGTGTCCTGGGGCTCGTGCAGTAAGTTTTGGGGACCTGGAGTGAGGCTCGGGGCCTGTGTGGTGTCAGGCGCGAAGACAGGGATGCCACTTGGACTGTGGTGTTTGTCCGAGAGTCAGCCTTGGTTTCTCTTTCCTTCACTCGCCCATGCCCGCTGCCCAGATGGCAGTCCACTGTCTGCCACCAGGCCCTGCCGGCCCAGCCACGGGCGCCCACCTGCTTCTCACCACTTCCCTGCTGCAACCGAGTCCCGGCTTCTCGCTCTGACCCAAAGTACTGCCATGTCTTGTGGTCACTCTCTTGGCTTCCACTCCCACACCCGTTTAAGGCCTTCTCCAGTTGGAAGCCAGCCCATCTTCTGAAAACGTAAGGTGTATTATGCCTCTTCTTAATCTGCTGGCAGCTTCCACTATAACTAGCAGAGAATCCACTGGCCCCGAGAGGCCTCCTCTGGGCCTGTCTCTCCTCCTCGCTCCCTTCACTTATCTACCCCGGCCACATCAGCCTGTTCTCCCTTGCAGCTGCCAGGCCTTGGCTTGTCAACGTGCTCTTTTCTCTTCCTGGAAGGCTCTTGTAGATGGCTGAACGGCTGAGGTGTTTTGGCAGCGTCAGCTGGAGGAGTCTCTGCAGGCCCTTGGTCCCCTGCATGTCCCTCTCTGGTTATTTTGAATACTGTGTCTGTCCCCGCTCCTCTCAGCAAGAGGTGAGCTCGTGAGAGCTGGGGGTCCACGTGCACCGGGGACCCCCAGCACCCATAGCTGCCGGGCACGTAGTAGGCATTGGATGATAGTGTGGCAAGAATGTCATTCTCCGGCACCTGCAGCTTTGACTTCTAGCGAGCCGACTTACTCCAAGCCAGGTCACGAGACTCACCCTGTGACTTGCCCTCTCCCGTCTTGTCTTAGGATGAGATGCTGGCCCGTTTTGTGGTTGGCAGCCACATGAGACACCACCCCAGCAACAAGGAGGAGGGGCCGGGCGGCAGTGGCACCCAGGAACCTGCCATGCCTAACACATACGGTGTGGAGCCCCTGCCGCAGGAAGTCCTGAAGAAGTACATCATCTATGCTAAGGAGAGGGTCCACCCGAAGCTCAACCAGATGGACCAGGACAAGGTGGCCAAGATGTACAGTGACCTGAGGAAAGAGTCCATGGTGAGGGCCCAGGGCACAGCCGGCAGGGCGGGTGGGGCGAGGGAGGGAAGCACAGCAGAAGCTTCTTGAGCTGTGCGGTCCGTTAATCTCAGAAGTGCCAGAGCTGGATGCCTTTAAAAAATGATATGTAGATATCTTAGCCATTTTGTTTCAGATGGAAGGCAAACGTGTGTGCACTTGTCTATCTGGGTATGGGGCCAAGGTCTCTTGAGTGTTGGCCACTGGTTAAGTTCTGTGCTGACCTTGTGAATCTCACCCAAACAGGGGGTCTGAACAAGTATCCCTTCTTTCATAGTGGAGTGAAATTTAAAAGCAGCTTGCATGTAGCTGGAATGCAGAACTCTTTTTATTTTAATTTTTTTAAAGATTTATTTATTTCAGAGATAGCTTGAGTGAGCGGGGGGAGGGGCGGAGGGAGAGAGCAAATCCCCAAGCTGACCTCTGACGTGGGGCTTGATCTCACAACCCTGCGATCATGACCTGAGCTGAAATCAAGAGTCGGCCGCTCAACCGACTGAGCCACCCAGGTGCCTCTGGATTGCAGAATTCTTGTAGGTGGGTAGGTCTCACCCACCTAACCAAGACAGTGGCTTCTTTGTTTTTTTTTGTTTGCTTGGTTGGTTTTTTTACCTTTTAACTTCATGAGGTCCTTGGAGAGCGTTTGACTTAGTTTTTGTACACACAGCTTTCTTTCCCCGCTTACACTGCGTGTGTATGTACAGCACTTACGCTGTGACAGAAACCAGTTCAGCTGGCCACAAACGTCTCGGAGTCTGGGGTGCACACAGTGAGCTAGTGGAGAGAGGGTGCAGGCGGGATGGCGGCAGGCCGCGAGCATGCGGCGTTCGTACGAGCCGCTGGCGGCGTGCATCTCCATTTTCCTTGCCTCTGTCTCCTGCCCGAGCAGACCTGATGCTGTCCTTCCTCCAGGCCACAGGCAGCATCCCTATCACGGTGAGGCACATCGAGTCCATGATCCGCATGGCAGAGGCCCACGCGCGCATGCACCTGCGTGACTACGTGATCGAGGATGACGTCAGCATGGCCATCCGCGTGATGCTGGAGAGCTTCATCGACACGCAGAAGTTCAGCGTCATGCGCAGCATGAGGAAGGTGGGTGGGAGCCCGGCGGCCACGGCGGGCATCCCCAGGCTCTGGATCCGGGCTCTGCTGGCCTGCCTGGCTGCTCGGGCAGGTCGTGACGGGAGCGTGGCAGGGACTGGTCATCCCGTAGCAGTCTGAGGGTTCCGCTGAGGAAGGGCATCATCTGACTTTGGCTGTTCTCTGCAGACTTTTGCCCGTTACCTTTCATTCCGGCGCGATAACAATGAGCTGCTGCTCTTCATACTGAAGCAGTTAGTGGCAGAACAGGTGACATACCAACGCAACCGCTTCGGGGCCCAGCAGGACACTATTGAAGTGCCTGAGAAGGACTTGGTGGACAAGGTATGGGCACAGATGGGCGGGAGGGCTGCTTCCTGGGGAGCTGTCCGCCATTGCTGGGGGCAAGAAGTCCTTGCTCCCTCATTAAGTGAGCAGGCCTCGGATGGGAGCCATTCACTGAGTGTTCATTATTGCCGAGCCCTGTTGTGTGCAGTTACACTTGACCATGGTGAGTCCTGTTACCTCTGTCCTGCCTCACAGAGGAGACAGACACAGAGCAACTGAGTAGCTTGTCCACTTTCATGGGCATTTGGCAGAGCTAGGATTTCAAGCCCTGTGTCTGATTCCAGACCCCAACTCCATGGCCCCTGCGCCGATTCACACTCACCCTGACCCCCGCCGCGAACGGGCCGTAGCCACTGCGCCAGAGCCAGAGGCGCTGCTGCAGACCAGCTGAAGCTCGCTGTCGTGGCTCACCTGGCGTGTTCTCCTTTCAGGCTCGCCAGATCCACATCCACAACCTGTCTGCTTTTTACGACAGCGAGCTCTTCAGGACGCACAGGTTCAGCCGTGACCCGACCCGGAAGGTGATCCTTCAGCACTTCTGAGGCTCGGGCCGTCCACGGTAGCTCGCCGACGTCCTGGCGGGGCTGGCTCCACACGCTGGCAGGTGCACAGCCCTACCACTGAGGGACTCCGGGAGCGCGTGTGCGGCCCCGCGGCTGAACCATCCGGCTCCACCCACCGTCTACCGGGCTCAGGCTGGGCCGGGAACGAAGGCTCTTCGTTTCTTTGGCTCCACTGTCTGCTCCTCACGTCATCTTGGGTGGGCACGCGTTGCCAGTGTTCCTCTTCACCTGCTTGGCAGCCCGCTGCCTACAGGAGGTTTGTCTTCACTTTGTTCCTTGGACTAGAGTCCCTGGTGTTCAGGGTACCGCGGTCCGTTTTAGGTGACCGAGCATATGAGGGTGTTACGAGAACTTGTTGCCCTCTTGGTGTGAGTTCCGGTCCTGGATGCGTCTACCGCTTTGGCCAAAGAGCAAGTTCAAGGTGTTCGTAGTGTTTTTCTGAAATCTGTCCTGCAGGTTTCCCTGGGCTTCTGTGAGTAGAGAAAATGCGGGCAGAAGAGCACACAACATGTGGCCCAGCGCCTTCCCCACTCCCCAGCTTCCCCCCAGGCCAGGGATTGCTGTGGTAGCCAGACAGGAATGAGACTTACCCTGGTAACGATGGTGCCTAGCCAGGACTGGCCATCACCATTGCCGTGCTCATTTGTTTTCTCCTACTAGCCATTCCCCATTCTCTCGTTGTACATTCAATTTTTGTTTCTGTAGTTTTTATTTTCAATAAAATAAGATCTACAATAGTGACAGCTGATGGTCCAGATTGTGTCTTCAAGTCATCACGCAGGCTTTCCTGCACTCCCCTTAAAGGCCTTTCCCATCTTCTGTTTTTGGTATTTGTTGGAGGTAGATTTGGCTGTAAGAGCTGTCTTGTTTGTGGGTGTGCAAAAAGCAAAAATGGTGTGGCTTTTCCTAGGGAATTCAGTTGGCAGTTGCTGCCTCTGTGACTTCTGTGGAATCCACGAGAACCAGAGAACAGACGTGTACACCTGGAGGGACTGGAGGTAATCTGGCCCTGCCTCCAGACGGAGCACAGTTGTTTATCAGCACCACCATCTGGATTGTTCTTTCTGGAAACTTCCAGAATGAGTCCTTCCTGTGAAAGTCTTGCAGATATTTGGTGAACCTCGTATGTTTGATTTCCTTGCACATATCCTTGAGAGTCTGATGAGGGGAAGGCCCTGAGGGATGTGGGGAGATCTCTGAGGAAGCAGTCGAGTACTGGGGAACCAAATGGAGGAGGAAAGGGGTGAGGAAATGGCCCCTGTACAGGTGACATCTTTAGGAGGAAGAACGGGAAGGAGCCAGCCCCAAGGAAAGAACAGTTGGTGTGGCCGAAACTTGAGGGGTGGAGGGGAAGAGCTGGGGCAGGAGCTGGGCCTTGCAGGGCTTGCAGCTTGAAAGGAAAGGTTTTCTTTACACGGAGAACATTTCTGACACCAGATGTGTGGCTTCTCCACACTGCTCAGTTCACTTTACAGTCACATACTGGGAGTCCTACAATTTTTTTTTTTTTAAATATAATTTGAGAGAGTGTATGAGCAGGGTAGAGGAACAGAGGAAGAAACAGACTCCTCATTGAGCAGGGAGCCCCAGATGGATGTGGGGCTGGATCCCAGGACCCTGAGATCATGACCTGAGTCAAAGGCAGACGTTTAACCGACTGAGCCTCACAGGAGCCCCTGGGTGTCCTACAATGTAAGGCAGCTCTGACACGACCTGGAAGTAGCATGCAGAGCCCACAGGGTAAGGGCTCAGTCCCACGGGACTCCGCCCACTTCAGACACGTTGCGGGTAGCGGGTCCCCAGGCCTCCCACAGTTAGATCTAACTTGCCTGTAAATCAGAGATTCCCATGACCCCTCCTCAGGTTTGATAACTTGCTGTAGCAGCTCGTAGAGCCCCGGGCAGCAGTTGACTTGCTGTGACTGACTGACTACATCCTGAGGGATAGAAAATGACCAGATGGACAGAGACACAGGGTGAGGTCCCAAAGAGTCCCGCACGCAGGAGCTTCTGTCCCTGTGGAGTTTCAGGGGCACCACCCTCCTGGCACCTGACTGTGTTCCTATTTGCCAACCCAGAAGATCCTTGAACCCCTTCAGTTAGGGGTTTTTCTGGAGGTTTCATTACAGAGGCACAATGATTAAATCGGCCATTAGTGATTAGCCCAACCTCGCCCTCCCCTCCCCAGAGGTCAGGTTCTAACCCTCTCATCCCAGGTTCCCATGGCAACCAGCCCCCATCTTTAGGGGCTTTCCAAAAGTCACCTCCTTAAGCTCCGGTGTCCTTGAAAGGGCTTGTTAGGAATAAGTAAAGACATTCTTTTCACCTTTATGACTTGGAGCTTCAGGAGCCAAGATAAAACAGATATTAGAATGAAAGATGCTTTAGTCTTCTTATTACTAGGAAGTTGCAAAAATATTAGGAGCTCTGACAGGAGCCAGGGGTGAAGACAAAATACATATACTATATATTGTTTGTTTTCTTCTTTAGAAACTAAGATGAGAGATCTAAATTTTTTTCATTGAGACATAATTGACATATAACGTTCTATTAGTTTCCGACATACAACATAATGATTTGATCCTTGTACACGTGGCAAAGTGATCATAGTAAGTCTAGTTAGCATCCGTCACTCCACGTAGCTACAGATATTTTTCTTGTGATGAGAAATTTTAAGGATCTTTTTACTCTTTTTTTTTTTTAAAGATTATATTTATTTATTTGATGGAGAGAGAGATAGCTAGTGAGAGAGGGAACACAAGCAGGGGGAGTGGGAGAGGAAGAAGTAGGCTCCCAGCGGAGGAGCCTGATGTGGGGCTCGATCCCAGAACACCAGGATCACGCCCTGAGCCGAAGGCAGACGCTTAATGACTGAGCTACCCAGGTGCCCCATGTTTTTACTCTTTACCAACATCTAGACCTACCATCCAGCACAGTTAACCCTAGTCACCTTGCTGTACTGTGTATTTTTACAAGGCTGCACGACAATATCACACAGGCTGAGTAAGGGCTTGAGCCTGACTGCAGGAGCCGGCCCTTGTGGAGTGGTAAGCAGGAGAGTAACAGGGTTCGGCGTGTGTGCCAGGAGCTCCTCCTGGCCCCTGACTGCAGGGAGAAAGGAAGAGGTGAGTGGAAGGCAGTCGTGCTCTCTGCATATGGCAGTGGTCTCAACTAGGGGGCGGGGGAGGGTGGATGCATTTTAGATGGGTTTTGCAATTTCAGCAAGATTCAGTGATGGATAAGAAGTGGGAGTAGGGGCGCCTGGGTGGCACAGCGGTTGGGCGTCTGCCTTCGGCTCAGGGCGTGATCCCGGCGTTGTGGGATCAAGCCGCACATCAGGCTCTTCCTCTATGAGCCTGCTTCTTCCTCTCCCACTCCCCCTGCTTGTGTTCCCTCTCTCACTAGTCTCTATCTCTGTCAAATAAATAATAAAATCTTTTAAAAAAAAAAAAAAGTGGGAGTAGGAGAAAAGAAGAAACCGTGGATAATGATGACCAGGTTTCTAGCTTGAGAAATAGGTTGAGGTTTTGTGGGGAGAACCAGGAGCTTCCGTGTAGACATCAAGTAGCAGTGTGAACTTTGCGGGCAGATTTGAGCCTGGACTGCTGATAGAGTTTCGAGCATGAGCTATAATCATCTGACAGCTGTCAAGGTGGGTCTGGGTGTAATCACCCAGCAGAGTGCAATGAGAAATGAGCACTGAAGGAGACTTGAGGGCCCATTATCTGAACCAGCAAAGGACACTTAGGAACAGGCAGAAGGCGGGAGGAAAATGAAGGGGGGGGTGCTTATGGAAGCCAGAAGAAAGCCATTCAGGAAGGTTGAGGTCAGTTGGGGCCAACATAGCTGTAAGTTCGGATAAAATGACAAGCCTGTCCACCGTACCAAGTTTCATTGCATCTAAGATGCCATCTATTATAAAAATCACCATTATTTTATGTGCTGCTAAGACAAAAATGCTAACATTTAGAATGATTAGATGCCATCAACCATAACACATCCCAGCTTAGAGACGCTGGGGGATTGTTTCAAATATGCATCTTAAGTGGAAATGGGGTACTTGTGGCAACATGGAGGCTGGTGGTGACCTTGATGAGCAGTTTCAATGCACTGTTCATAGAATAAGGATGAGGTAAGTGGTAAGGCGATAGAAATTGAATATCGAGAAAAGTCTTGAGAAGTTGGGCTCTGAAGGGGGAGCAGGGAAATGGGCAGCTGGCAAGGTGTAAAGGATCAAAGGAGTTTATTTTAGACCTGGATAGTCAAAGTTTGTATTCACAAAATAAAAGGGGCGCCTGGGTGGCACAGTCGTTAAGCGTCTGCCTTCGGCTCAGGGCGTGATCCCGGTGCTCTGGGATCAAGCCCCACATTGGGCTCCTCCACTGGGAGCCTGCTTCTTCCTCTCCCACCCCCCCTGCTTGTGTTCCCTCTCTCGCTGGCTGTCTCTCTCTGTCAAATAAAGAAATAAAATATTTTAAAAAAATAAATAAAAGAGTTTTTTAATGGATTAAACTGAAAGATAGCTGTGGGTGAAAAAATAAGATGCCAAAGGATGTGATCCCAAATACGTAAAATTTAAAAGTATACTGATGTTACATACTGTTGTGTGTGCATGTGTTAAAGCTAATACAAAGCAGGAGTTCCTGGGTGGCTCAGATCGTTAAGTGACTGGCTCAGGTCATGATTTCAAGGTCATGAGATTGAGACCCACATCAGGCTCTATGCTCAGCACGGCCTTTGTTTCAGATTCTCTCCCTCTGCCCCTCCCCTCTCCCCTGATCACTCTCTGTCTCTGTCAAAAAAAAAGATAACACCAAGTGTATGCTTATGTTTTTGTGTTTTTATTTTTTTTTTATATAACAGGTTTATTGAGATAGAATTTATATACCATATGACTTAAAATCTACAATGGAATAGTGTTAACATATTTAGAGTTGTACAGTCATCATCACGATCAATTTTAGGACATATTCATCACCTCCCAGAAACCCATACCTGGTAACAGGCAGCTCCCCTCCCGTTCACTCCCCAGCGCTAGGCAAACACTAACCCACTTTCTGTCTCTCTGGTACGCCTATTCTGGACATTCACATAGACGGAATCTTAGCAGTACATGGTATCGTGATGGGCTGCTTCCACTGAGCGTCAGGTTCTTAAGTTCATCCCCATTGTAGCCTGTGTGAGCACTTCGTTCCTTTTCATGGCTGGATAACCTTCCATTGGATGGACGCCACATTTTATGTACCTGCTCTTTGGCTGATGAGCTTTTGGGTGGTTTCCACCTTTTCACTATTATGAGTCATGTGACCGTGAACATTCCTGTAACAAGTTTTTGTGTGGACACATGTTCTGTTCTCTGGGATCCTTACCTAGGACTGGAATTGCTGGGTCGTTAGCAACTCTAGGTTTTAATCTTGTGAGGAGCCACCAGCCTGTGTGGATTCCAAACAGCGGCCACCATTTTGCATTCCCACCACTAGGGCATGAGGGGTCTGATTTCTCCACATCCTAACACAGGCTCTGGCTCTCTTTTTGATTTTAGTCATCTTGGTGCAGGTTAAGCACCCTCTTGTTGTGATTCCGATTTGCATTTTCCTGAGGCTAATGAGGTTAAGCAACTTTTTATGTGCTTATTGGCCATTGGTATATCTTCTTTGGAGAAATACCTATTCAGATTTTTGACATTTTTAATTGGTTTGTCTCCTTATTATTGAATTATAAGAGTTTATGTATTCTAGACACAAGTCCCTTATCAGATTTATGACTTCCAAATGTTTTTTTTTCCCCCCATTCTGTGGGTTGTTTTCACTTCCTGGATGGTGTCCTTTGGAGCATAGAAGTTTTTAATTTTCTCAATTTCCAATTTTTATATCTTTTGTTGCTTGGGCTTATGGTGTCATCTCAGAAACTATTGGCTAATCCAAGGTCATGAAAATATACCCCTATGTTTTCTTTTTTTTTTTTTAAGATTTTATTTATTTATTTTGAGAGAGAAAGTGAGCACAGACCGGAGGGGGGAGGGGGAGAAGTAGATGGAGAGGGAGAAGCAGACTCCCTGCTGAAGGGAATCTGATGTGGGACTCGATCCTAGAACCCTGGGATCATGACCTGAGCCGAAGGCGGATGCTTAACCAACTGACCCACCCAGGCACCCCACCCCCCTGTTTTCTTTTAATAATTAAGTTTTATAGTTCTAGCTCCTACATTTAGGTCTTTAATCCATTTGGAGTTAATTTTTGTAGATAGTGTGAGGTAAGGGTCCAATTTCGTTTTTTTTCATGTGGATATCCTATGTCTCAGCATGATTTTCTGGAACCTGCTTTCTCCATTGAATTGCTTTGGCACTCTTGGCAAAAATCAATTGACCATAATGTGAGGGTTTATTTCTAAACTCTCAATTTTATCCGAGGATGTGATTATCCTTGTGCCAGGGTCAACTTTGTTTTTCTTTCTCAAGATTGTTTCAGTTATTCTGGACCCTGTGAATTTCCACATGAACTTTAGACTCACCTTGTCAGTTTCTACAAGGAAGCCAGCTGGAATTTTGATGGGGAGTATTATGTTGAATCTGTAGATTAATTTGGGGATTGCCATGTTAACAGTCTTATTTTTCTTATCCATGAAAATGGAATGTCTTTCCATTTATTTAGGTCGTCTTTAATGTCTTTCAATAACATTTGTAGTTTTCAGAGTGAGCATTGTGCTTATTTTATTTATTCCTAAGTATTTTATTCTTCTTGATGCTGTTGCAAATGGAATTGTTTTCTTAATTTCACTGCAATTTGTATTAGTTTCCTATTGCTATTGTAACAAATTACTATAAACTCAGTGGCTTAAAATAACATACATTTATTATCTCAGTTTTGGAGGTCAGAAGTCTGACATGGATCCCACTGAGCTAAAATCATGGTGTCCATAGGGCTATACTCCTTCTAGAGGCTCTGGAGGGAAGATCCATTTGCTTACCTTTTCTGACCTGACTTCTAGAGGCTGCCTGCATTTCTTGGTTCATGGTCCCTTTTTCCACTTTCAAAGCCAGCAGTTGCATCACTCTGAGTCTTTTCTCTTCTCTTCTTTTCTTTTCTTTTCTTTTTTCTTTTCTTTTCTTTTCTTTTCTTTTCTTTTTTTCTTTTCTTTTCTTTTCTTTTCTTCCCTCTAGTTAAGCAATGTCTACACCCAATGTGGGGTTCAAACTCATGACTTCAAATTCAAGAGCTGCATACTCTACCAGCTGAGCCAGCCAGGCACCCCTCCTTCTTCCCTCTTTCAATTGTAAGGATCCTGTAATTATATTGGGCCCACCTGTATAATCCAGGATACTTTCCCATCTCAAGATCGTTAACTTAGTCACATCTGAAAGCCCCTTTTGCATTCACAGGTTCTGGTGATTGGGACAGGGGACATCTTTGGGGGGCCATTATTCTTCCAACTACAGAAGTATATAGAAATACATTTGAATTTGTATAGTGATCCTGTGTCCTGCTGAATGCATTTATTAGTTCTAATAATTTTTTACCGGATGAATCTTTAGGATTTTCTATACACAAGACTATGTCATCTACAACTGGAGATGGTTTACTTCTTCCTTTCCAATCTGGATGAGTTTTATTTGATTTTCTTTCCTAATTGTCTGGCCAGAACCTCTAGTACAATATTAAATAGAAGTGGCAAGAGTGGACATCTTTGTCTTGTTCCTGATCTTAGCAGTAAAGCGTTCAGTTTTTTACCATTAAGTATGATGTTGGCTGGAGGTTTTCATAGGTGTCTTTATAAGGTTGAGAAAGGTCCCCTCTATTCCTAGTTTCTAAAGTATTTTTATTTTTTTATCATGAAGGGGTATTGAATTATGTAAAATACTTTCTCTGCATCTATTGGAATGATCATGTGGGTTTTGGCCCTTCTTCTGTTGATATGGTATATCGCATTAGTTAATTTTCAGATGATTTTCAGATTTCAAATTACCCTGCATTCCTGGGCTATATCTCAGTTGGTCATAGTGTAAAATTCTTCTTATATGTTGCTGGATTTGGTTTCCTAGTACTTTGTTGAGTATTTTTGCATCTATAATCACAAGAGTTACTGGTCTGTAGTGTTGTTTTTTTTTTTTTTTCTGATCATATCTGCACCTGGTTTTGGTATCAGAGTAATACTGGCCTCATGTAATGAGCTGAGAAGCGTTTCCTCCTCCTCTATTTTTTGGAAGAGCTTGTGAAAAATTGGTATTGATTCTTCTTTAAATGTTTGGTGTTTATTTTTATGTAGTTATAAAACTCAATCACTTCATTTGTGTATTTTGTGACTGGTTAATATATTTCCTGTATTACTTACCATTACTTAAAGTAGCTTTTAGAGATTATTACATTCAGTTCTTCAGTCTAACTGATACGATGATATGAAGTATGGATCTAACTTCACGTTTTCAAGTATAATTGACAAAACACCATTTACTGAATGAGTAGTGATTCCCCACTACTTTGAAAAGCTTTCTTTATCATAAATGTCCATGTGTACTGAGGTCTGTTTTTGACCTCTCTGTTTTATTTCATTGATTTATGCATCTGTTCTGGTTTTAATACCATGCTATTTTAATTTCTATATTTTATGCTATGTTTTTTTTTTAAGATTTTATTTATTTATTTGACAGAGATAGAGACAGCCAGCGAGAGAGGGAACACAAGCAGGGGGAGTGGGAGAGGAAGAAGCAGGCTCACAGCAGAAGAGCCTGATGTGGGGCTCGATCCCACAACGCCGGGACCACGCCCTGAGCCGAAGGCAGACGCTTAACCGCTGTACCACCCAGGTGCCCCTATGCTATGTTTTGATAAAAATTTCCTTGGCTCTGGGGCGTGTGGGTGGCTCAGTTGGTTAAGTGTCTGCCTTTGGCTCAGGTCATGATCTCAGGGTCCTGGGTTCAAGACCCACGTTGGGCTCCCTACTCAGCGGGGCGTCTACTTCTCCCTCTCCCTCTTCTGCTCCCCACACCTCATGTTCTCTCTCTCTCTCCCTCTCTCTGTCTCAAATAAAATCTTAAAAAGAAATTTCCTTGGCTCTTCTTTGTTCTTTTCTGTTCTAGATGAATTTTTATTTTATTTTATTTTTATTAAAAAAAGTTTTTTAAACGGAGAGAGCACAAGCAGGGGAGAAGCAGAAAGGGAAGGAGAGGGAGAAGCAGATTCCCCCCCTGAGCAGGGAGCCCAATGTGGGGCTGAATCCCAGGACCCTGAGATCATGACCTGAGCTGAAGGCAGACTCTTGACCAACTGAGCCACCCAGGTGCCCTGTAGATGAATTTTTAAATCATCCTGTCAAATTCCATAAAATAGTCTCTTAGGATTTTTTTGTTGGCATTGCATCAAATTTTATTAATCTGACATCTTTACAATATTGAATCATCCTATCCAGGGAGAACATATATTTTTGCCCTTGTGCTGGGTATTACATGAAGCTCTAGCATTTTCTCCATTTAGTTCTTATACATCTAGTTTGGTTTATTCTTGGCTTCTTGTTGTTGTGAATGGGATCTTTTCTCCTCCTATTTTTCTAACTGGTAATTGATGATATATAGAAAGTTATTGATTTCTGTATCTTGTATCCAGAAATCTTGATGAACTATTTTTTTAAATTATTTATTTGGGAGAGAGAGAGTGAGCAGGGGGAGGGGCAGAGAGAGAGAATCCCTGAGCAGACTCCCCGCCAAGTGCAGAGCCTGACATGGGGCTCAATTCCATGACCCATGAGATCATGAGCTGAGCTGAAACCAGGGGTTGGACACCCAAACAACTGAGCCACTCGGGTGCCCGTTGCTGAATTCTTATTAAATGTTTTCAATTAGTGTTTCTGTTGATTGTCTTGCATTTTCTTAGTACACTTGCAAATAATTAGTTTTACCAAATTTTCTCCAATATTTTTAGTCCATTTCCTTTATCATGCCTATTGCGTTGTCTCTTACAGAATACTCCGTATTCGTGTTGGTAATGATTATCCTTTCCTTATTCCTCGCTTAAATGGTAATGCCTCTAATGTTTCTTCATTAAGTTTGGTGATTGCTGTCAGAGTTTTCTGGGACATATCTTTTTTGAATGAAAGAAGTTTCCTTCCATTTCTTGTTTATTTCTTAAGTTTTTGTTTGTTCCTTTTAAAAGGAGTAGGTTTTAAATCTCATCACATGCCCCTTTTGGGGGCATCTCTTGAGATTTCTTTTTTTTTTTTTTTCTTGACTCTCTTAATGCAGAGAACTGTACTTGTGACTTTTCCTAATACTCAACCAGTCGTATGTCCTGTTTAATCATAATGGTTAAGGCCTATTCAATTATAATATATTTTTAGTACATTGCTGCAGTCATCTTGCTCATATTTTCTTTATGGAACTTACATCTGTGTTTAGGAAGGTTGGCTTAGGGTTTTTTCTTTTTGTATTATTCTTAGTTGGCTTTGGCATTGGGGTTATACAAGCCTCATAAAGTGAATTGGGACACTTTCTAACTTTGCTTTGTAAGAGTTTATACATTGAAGGTTGGACAGAATACATTCATTCCAAAAGGGGCTTATGTCTCTTTTAAGGGTCAATTTTTTACGGTCTTTTAATTTTTTCCACTGTTATTTGTTTGTTTAGCTTTTCTACTCTTTGAATCAATTTCAGTAGTTTGTGTGTTCCTTAAAAGTATTCAATTACACTTTAAATTTTATTGCTATATATCGAGTTTTGCTTATAGTTTTGAAATCTTATTTCTAGTTTTGTTCCTTTTTCATTCCTAATGGTATTTATTTATGTCTTATCTTTTTTATCTTACAGTAAAGTTTTTGACTTTTATTTATCTTTTCAAATAACAGGCTTTTAGCAATCAGTTCTCCTGGGGGTTTGTTGTTATTTTAACAATAGAAATTTATTGATTCGTGTGTGGGGGGATGTGTGTTTTTGTGTAGTTTAAAGCTTCTTAAATTGAATGCTTAGTTCATTTACATTTAACCTGTGTTTTTTCCCTAATAAATGCATTTACAGCTATAAAACCTCTGTGAATTGTTGGCTATATCCTATGGATTTTGATGTGCAATGTTTTCACATTGTCATTAATTTTTAAATAGACTAAAATTTATATTCTGATTTACTCTTTAACCTAAGATTATTTAGACAGGTATGCATTTTGGGTTGTGGTTTCCTCCATTAATTAAATCTCATTTGCTTTTTATCTTTCAAGCAATTCTTCCTCATTTTAGACCACCAGTTGATCCCATCTTGTTTTCCAGTGCTGTTTTGGACTTATGTGTATATATTTATCTTTCCTATCATTTCTAGGAATCAAGAGCAAGAGGGGAAAGCAGGGACATATATTCAGTGTACCAGCAGCATGATTTCATATCCCTCAATTTTTTTTTTTTAAGGTGGAGGTTCGGGATCACATTTGTATCTAATGAAAATGATCCAGAGAAAGAAAAACTGACGCTGTCACAAAAGGGATACCTTAATATGGAAGTCCTTGAAGAGGAGATAAAGAATGCAATGGTGGAGGAGACTGGCCAGTGATAAAGAGGGGATGTTTCCTTCATTGTAACAGAGGAAAGAAGGAGATAGCTGACAGGTCTAGATGCACCCTAGGTTTCTCTTTTCCAAGTCAGATACTCCCAGTTTTAACAGTTGGTTTTCATGACATCTTTCTGGATTTCTCCTCTGTTACTTGGTTCTTCCTAAAAAGAAAAAGGTTATTATAAAAATATAATGTTAATTACGTTCAAACAGTTCAGAATAATAGGACCATCAACTTCCTTGTTCTGGATACTGTACTCATTTTAAGTCCAAAATTGCTTTACACTTTGTAGCCATTACCTATTTGTGGGCTTTTTGTACGAACTGTTGTTTTTTTCTTTTTCTTTGCTTTTTTTAAAATTTTATTTTATTTATTTATTTGACAGAGTGCGAGAGGGGGAAGATAGCATACAAGCAAGGGGAGCTGCAGGCAGAGGGAGATGGAAAGGGAGAAGCAGGCTCCCCACTGAGCAGAGAGCCCTACATGGGGCTCAATCCCATGATCCCCTGGGATCATGACCCGAGCCAAAGGCAGACGCTTAACTGACTGAGCCACCCAGCTGCCCGTGTATGACCTGTTAAATCAGGTCTCCTTTAACTTGTACTTGCATAGAGAATAGCACCCCAAAACACAGTTGACGTAACTTAATTCAGTCATTCTCCAAGTCCTGTTGGTTGTGTCTGGAGTGTTTTCTCATATCCGCTCTGCTAGCCCTGGGTCAGACTTCTATACCTGCCACTGAGACTACTGCAGCGCTCTCTCCATTGGCCGTTTGCTCTTCCTCCCTGCTGCCTTCAGAATTCTCTAAAATACATACCATGGTTCCTACAGAAGAAAGGGAAGTCCAAACTTATGACGTTCAAGATCTTTTACTACCAGGTCCTCACCTACTTTTCTAGACCTCACCATGTTCATTGACTCAAATGGCCTATGGAGTTTAAACTGATTGCAGGCTGAATAAAATTATATAGTTCGTTAATTAAATGAGAATATCTTTACTTAAAGGTTCTAATTTTGTGGTACTGCTTTTTATTATGTTCTTAGGCCAGTCACTTTCTCCTTGTGTTTTGCTTCCTCATTTATAATGTAAGGGCTTACTACTTTGTGCAGATTAATCAAGAATTCATCAAGATATTTAACTCATAAGTCATCTGTCTTTCTAACATTGTCTCCTGCCCCCATGCTAATCATGAAATTCATTGTTCCCTAAGTATGATGTGCTATCTATTACCATACTGTGCTACGTTTTGCTCATGTTCTTTCCTTTGCCTGGGACCCATTTCTGCCCCATCCCCCTCCTCCCCAACTCTTATTTCTCCTAAGTATTTAGTCCTAGGAGAGGCCTTTGGGATCATCTACAATACCTAGTGACATACCTCTGGATAGAGGGATGAGAATATAATTTGAAAAAGCAGGTTCAATATAATAATTTATTTTAAAGCAATGTTTTCCAAATATACTACATATAAAGTAAAACTCCAAGAAATTATCTGCTGCAAATGTTTAAATTTCACTCATCCCCAAAGGGTCAGGACTTTTCTCTGTTCCTTAAAGAGGCTGGGCTCCCCCCTAACTCAGCAATTACTAATGCACTTTTCTCTCTGCCTGGAAGATTCTCTCCCTAACCCAACTTCCTACCTAATACCCATTCATCCATCCAGGTGCTAGCTTAAATCGTTTCTTCAGGAAGGCATGTGTAAAGGTTCTCTTCCGGACTGTCTCATATTCCCTTATACGTCTTAACAGACCTTACTACAATTGAATCATGCAATCATATGTGTGTCGTGCTGGTCTTCTTTAGGTTTGTCCTTTCCACTAGACTAAGCTCTGAGGATAAGGGTTGTGACTGTTTTGTTCACTACATGGGTGCCTGGCACATGAATGAACTTCATTTGCCAAAAGGGACCAAACATTTTACGAAAGTTAAGAAACGCTGCTCTGATAATGGAAAGCCCATATATAGCAGTTGAGGCAACCGAGGCCCAAAGGAGAGCTTGCCCAGCTCAAGAGCCGATTAGAAGCCTTCCCTGACCCCACTCCTCCTAGAGTCCCCACTCAACCTCTTGATGTAGGATTAAAGACAGTCTTCGTGTCAGCAGTGTCAGGGGTCGCTCCTGTCTTCTCTGATCAGTGTCGTTCCATGCAAGTGACCACCCGCTGCCTTTTGGGAGCTCAGGAAATGTTTCCAGTGGAATGGATGACTAGATGGCTCTGGCGTGCCCTCCTCTGTCGCAGTACCTCGGGCAGGTGGCCGCCGCTCCCCAAGCTGCGAGGTGCGAGGCCGGCATCTCCAGGCGGTCGCCGTCGCGGGCCCGCCCCTCCAGGCCTCTCCGGTGCTGATTGGATGGCTGGGCGCCAGGGGCGAAGCGGAGGGGCGGCTGCCCGCGCGCCCGCCTCGTCTCCGCGGGGGCGCGCCCGCGGCACGCGGCCGG